>NC_053024.1:506978200-507211421 GCF_003073215.2 Triticum urartu | reverse complement strand
AAGCAAGTGCCAGTCTACTGCGACAATGAAAGCGCCCTCAAGATCGCCAACAACCCAGTTCAGCACTCGAAGACAAAGCACATTCAGATCCATCATCACTTTCTCAGAGATCATGTCATGAAGGAAGATATTGATATCATTCACGTCAACACTGAAGAGCAGCTGGCAGATATCTTCACAAAGCCCTTGGATGAGAAAAGGTTTTGCAAGTTGCGGTGTGAGCTAAATATCTTGGAATCCTCAAATTTCCTGTGATCATGCACACATCCTAACACTTATCCATGTTGATGACTTAGATGTGCAAACACACGAAGTAACGTATATCTTCAACTAATGAAGACTTACACTCCAAGTGTGAATACATTAACGCGGAATTTGACTTTAGAGCGCCACGATAATTGTGCGCCGTGTCTGGGTCTAATACTTCCTATACGGTGGGTAACGCCACCACCGAACTTTTGTTTGGAATACCTTCTGTTGGCATTACAGTTGCAAAGTCTTTGCATTTGTTTGTCTTCAAAGTTAACATGGCTTCATGTTTATCTTCAATATACTGATTTGGTTTCTATCCTCTACAGCATTCACTTATAGCTATGTCTTCTAGTTGAATCTTTTGAACTAAGTGAATGTGATCGGACTCTAACCTCTCTATGCTCCCGTCTCAAATCTATCTATCCAAATCATATGCATTCTATTGAAACTGTCGAATGTCTTCTCTGTGTCCTTGTCAGTAGAAGATACAGAGACAAACATTAATTTGTTTTCAATGCTCAATCCTTTTTACCTGAAACCCGAAGAAGCGGGAATGACCACCCGACAATCCAAGCGTGCGTGGGAACGTGGAACAACCTCCAATGTGTTGCATGATCGCCACGTGTCCTTCAGATGTGAACCGCCAGGGGCACCTGCGTAATAACGATGTGTCGTCCCTATCCCTATAAATACACGCCTCACCCCAGTCATTATCTCTTCTTCCACTCTCGCACAAACCCTAGCACCACCGCTAGCCCTCGACGACGCCGGCGACAAAGCGCTTAGCTACCGCAACCTCACTGACGCCGTCATCACGCCGGCCGCGGACATCGTCTTCTCCGTCGTCGCCGTAGGTGTCCTCCGTCACCAAGTTAGGGCACGGAAGATCAAACTGCTCGGCTTTATCTCCTACTCTGTCTAGCAGTTCCTCGAGTGGTAAATAAAAACTCTTTTTACAGTCTTTTTGATCCGATAGATTCATCCTTTTCAACCACAAGTGGTTTCTGTTCCTACAAAGTTGGATCTATCTCGTTCTGCATCTCATAGCATGCCTGGTATGTTCACTTATGCTTCACAAAGTAGTTAGATTCCTCACTTGTACTTATTCATGGATTCGTACAAATCTGGAACCAACTCTCTATATATGAGTGAATGTCTTTGCACTATGAGGTCAATGTCTTCTAAAACTGATTTGTCTTCAAAATCTTCTAAGAATGCATATTACCTCTTCCCCTTCCCTCGCATCTCTAATACTGTCACAGGTACATGTCCGTGGGAGAATCCCTTGGTTCTCATAGTCTACATTCATTTGCAGAGTTCTTACAGCATCACATAAATTCTCCTGAAGCCAGTTCCTGTCTGACCAGTAGACGAAAGACTTTGACAGTGTTGAAGCCTTTCAGTCTAAACTTCATGGAAAATGAAAAATCAGTCAGGAAGGGCGGCAGATAGCGTCGTGGAAACACTGCTAAGGACCTGCCACCGGATCTCTATGAGTTATACAAGTCAGATCCAGAAGAGACCTATGGAGAACGCAAGAACCGAATCCAATGGATTCGAAGACATTGGGCAGAGGAATGGTTCAAGTACAGATTCGTCACCGATGAATATGCTGAGAAGAATGCCATAAAGGGCCCCTGGGGAGATATAATATACAAAGGTCTTCAGCCCAAGTCGAAGTCCGAAGCTATTGCTCAGGGCTTCTACCCCTGCATGATTCGTGGACCTCAGCCTGCTAATGCCGACCCATCCTCTCTGTTATGGTGTCGTGAAGATAATCTCTTCAAGCGCAACTATCAGGCTGCAATGAACTTGGCCAAGGAAAACAAGAAGTCTTTGGGATTAGACTTCAACCCAGGCCCCTCTGCACCACGTGCTGACGACACACGTGAAGCTGAACCCAATCTTATTGGGCCCTTCTACAACTTAGAAGGTCTCATCACTCACATTCAGGTTCAAGGGGCAGTCGTGGACCACTCTGCAGATGATGCTGATTCTGACGAAGCGCCTGCACCATCGAAGCCTGTGAAGCAAAAGAAACCAAAGACTTCAAAGCCCTCCTCTGCACCAAAGGTCACCCGGGCGAAGCCTCTGGCCACTGCACCTCCTGAAGCCAGTGTGCAGTCTGAAGATCTCTCACGCATCTCCAAGTCTGACAAGTTGAAAAGGCCCATGCAACCCACTGGTCAAGCACTGACTCCTGCTGCTATTTTGAGAAACAAGAATGATGCCATTGATCTTTCCAGCGACGACAATTTTGGCGATGACGCTCTTGAGCAATTGATAAAGATCAAGCAAGAGGCGGAAATCTTCAATGATCTTGCCCTCTTTGATGTGGAAATCTTGCACAAGTTTATGATGAGTGGTTTGATAGCCCAGATCTCAGTTTTGCTGATCTTCAGCTCCCAATTGGCCTCGGCGTCTCCTCCCATGGAGCCATTGCTCCTGAGCTGGCTCTTGCACAGAAGATTGTTCAGCTGAAGCACAAAATTGACTATGAAAAGGCTCAGTTCAAGAAGCACATGGCCAAGCTCAACGTGGAAGACGTCCAAAACTTCAAGGTCATGCTGCATGAGCTCAAGGAGGCATTCCACAAGAAACGTGAAGAAGCAAAAGGTTCTCGTGACCGCATGAAGAATCTTGCTGCCAAATGTGTTCAAGGCTACAATGAAGCTGAAAAGCGCAAGGCTTTGGGGCGACCAGGCATCGACCCCAGAATGGCTGCCAAGAAGAAGAAGAAGCCAGCTGTGGCCGAACCAGAAGCATCAAGGCAGGAAGAACCTCGCATTGTCTTCCCGGCCAATATGACAGGCTCGAAGCCTAAGGTCCCCACAGTGGCTTCAGAGTTCAAGAAAACGAGGGCAGCTGAAGCCGAAGCCAGAAAGCGCAAGACCAAAGCCACCACTGATGATGCTCCACCAACCAAGAAAAGAAAAAACAAATAAGCGAGACTGGGCTGCTTCCACAGAGCCCCTTGTTGTCGAGCCAATTTCTGTTGCTCGTCCTTCCTCTGCACATCGAGAACGTCGTTTGGTAGTTCATGAGCCTGCTTCCACAGAGGCTCCTGAAGCTGAAGAGAATCCAGCTGTTGACCCCACCACAGCTGAAGACATTGGTCCTCACGACAATGTTGAAGATGATGAAGTCCTTCCTCAGATCGAGCACAATTTGGTATCATCGCCTATTCTCACGAACAATGAACTCATCAGCATTGGTTGTCCATTGACGCCAATTGCTCAGGATGACTCATGGGCCGATCACCCTCAAGAATCCCCTCGTGATGAAGAAACACCAGTCACTCCCCACCACAGGTCACCACTCCGGTGATTGACAATGAAGACTTTGAGGCCCAACCAACTCCATCTCCACAGGCGTCGCCAGCATTTCACAGGCTTCGCAAAGGACCAAGGCCCCACATCACGTTGTCAAGTGTTCCAGAAGGAGAAGAGCGCCAATCTGTTTCACACGAAGTCTTTCCTGAAGCTTCTCCCACTGCGAACATCCCTGAATCTGAAGCCAAAGCGGCTGAAGATATTCCGGCTGCATCAGCTGATGAAGAAGAAGAAGAAGAACCACGCAATGAAGAAAGAGTTGCTACACCCCCGTCCAACCATGAAGTTGTTCTCGAGGAGAATGTGTCCGACCCTCCAGCTCCTGAAGCGGAGGTTGCCAATACTGAGGCTACAACCAACAATGAAGCCAATGACGTTGTCATGGCTGAAGCTAATGTGGTGCCAGATGTCGCTGCACCTGAAGCTTATGCTGCACCTGATGCAAATCTGCAGCTTGAAGCCAATGCCTCTGCTCCTGTACCACCTCCTAGGCCACACACCATCGAGCAAGCATATGATCGTGGTCATCTTGTTACCGTCCAGTGGCCAATCCTGGTTCCTCCGCCTGCTCCCGGCCCTCAATTTGCCTATCATGTAGAGCACAGGCCTTAGGTCCAGAAGCCAAAGCCGAGGCTGCCACGGTTTCTAGGTACTACAACGTCACCAGGATCATTTAATCTGAATGGATTCAAGGCACACAACACATTCTTCGACAGTGACAAGAACCCCTACAATAGGCCAAGAATCTCTTTGGACCGATTCTGGAGTTATCAGCGGTGAAGCTATTCATGCATCTTGTACAATCAGGGACGCATCTTCCCTCATATGCATCTTGATTGTGAAGCCATTGCTGGACTGCCATGCCTTGAAGAAGCCCTTGACTGCTTCTGTGATGCGGGTCTGCTCAACTTTGTGACTGCCAAGGAACATTGGAATGAAGAACTTCTTCTTCAATTCTATGCTACCCTCCACATTCATGGATACAACAGGGATCCGAAGAATTGGATCCTTGAGTGGATGACAGGAGATGTTCATCATGAAGCTAAATCCCAAGAAATCATTGAGCTTATAGCCCTGCCCACTCCTGGCGAAAATTATGAACTAGGTTGTCAACAACACCAGAATGCTTTGGAGAGCATTTTCCAGAAGCCAGAACCCAACATGAGCCAAATGCTGAGCATGATGAAGCCTTTGCCATGCGACGCTGAATACCCAACCGAATTCTTTGTTGAAGACCTAGAGTATCTGCCCCGCACCATTTACCATATCATCAGAAAAACTCTATGGCCTGTCAAAGGACATTCATCTGCAGCGAAGCTTGAAGGAGCAATGAAGACTTTGGTTTTCTATATCTTCAATGGCATAAGCTTCAATGCTCAAGACTTCTTCATCAGGCAGTTGGCTGCATCTGGCTCCGACATCTTTGGTTTGAAGTTCTATGCTCCATGGGTAATGCGCCTTATCAAGCTTCACTCTGCCTTCAACTATCAGCCGTCTGCATGCAATCATCTTGTCTTCTTGCCAGAGGTTGATCTGTCCGTTGAAGCTATTTACCCAGAGCCTGCAAAGGATCCAATCTATCTTCACAATGTTGATCGTCAAAGCTTCACCCAGCCCATTGAAGGAGTTCAGGCGGTGTCTCATGTTTATCCCTTGGCTGGCAACACATGTGCCCCTCGCGCCCAAACTGAAGCCACTAGAAGCACCATTGCCCAAAGGCCTCGGAAGCGATCTTGTGTTCTCAATGACCGAGAGCTTCTCGTCGCTCTACATCAGAAACAGGATAAGCATCATGACTGTCTTAAGCATCATATGCAAAGCCTCTTGGTGGACGTCAATTGCATTCGCAATCTTGCCACCAAGAATGCCTTTGTTACACATGAAACCTGTCGGAGGTCCTGGAAGAGTTTGACATTGCTTAGTGCTGAAGCTGATCTGCAAGACGATGGCTTCACAAAAAGATTCAAGTTTGACTCAACTCCTCCAAGGAATGCTCATTTGCGTCGGACTCCCTCACTTGAAGACTCTGACTATTCTTCCTCAACTTCGACGGTGAATGCCAGAGTCATCGATGATCCAGATGATGCCACTTCACCACCTCCAACTTCAGCGCGTGTCAACACTGCACCAAATTGTTCTGCACCACCGGACCTCAACGACAACCCTGCTGCTTCGCCTACTTCTCATCGGAACGAGTAGAAAACTCTGTGTCTTCAAACCTTTTTGGTCATTACTGACAAAAGGGGGAGAAGCATATGAGTTGATAGTCTTCAAGCGGGTCCTTATGGGTGGTTGCTTTACTTTTTGCTACATTTCCCAAGTGCTTACAACTCTCGCTTTTGAAAATTTGGTTCGTCTTGAGTTGTAACACTTAAACTTGTTGGTCGTCTGCTACCTTTTCGACACTATGTGATGCGATGATAAATTCCACATGTGCGACGATAAATTCCGCACGAAGTCATCTTGCAGACGTCCATTTTTTTCATTATGCATGTCATTATCTTCGATATATCCTTTCATGCATGATGAATTGTCTTCATAAGTAGAAGAGGAGCTCCGCAAGTACAACCTGCCATGTGCATTTGCATTCAAAGGCAAAATACTTATATGCACATCTTCAGGGGGAGCCTTCCTGCTACTTACGAAGACAATACTTAAATTCTTTACAATTTCACATACTTTTATCCCCGTTGAAAACTTCAACCAGTTTGTCATCAATCACCAAAAGGGGGGAGACTATAAGTGCATCTAGTGCCACCCCTAGTTGGTTTCGGAGAATTCACGACAAACCTGGTTGATGGACTAATGTGTTTGTGAGAATTGCAGGATAACACAGGTAGTAGTCCCTCATTGATTCGGTTTACCTACCGGAGATGACCCCTAAAAATGCATGAAGACATTGAAGATAAAGGTGGTATGTGAAGGTATTCACATTGAAGACTATGACAAGAGAAGACATCGCGTGAAGGCTATGGAGCGTGAAGACTTAGTTGTTTCGTTGTTTCCTTTTCTTCTTTGTTGAGTCATAGGAACGACCGTACTGTTAAGTGGGGTCCAAGTGAACCAGTCAGAATGACTGAAGTGATGCTTAACGAAAATCCTATGTCTTCGAGCGAAGACAATGAGAGCAAATCTTATCCAGAGCTAGATAAGTCAGCTTTGCTTGTAGCTCAAGTAAAGTTGCCATGTGTGTTCGAAATCTGACCGTTGGAACACGTGTCAGTTCCTTAGTGACCTAGGGTCATTCCGGACAAATCAGGTCGGGTTGCCTAGTGGCTATAAATATCCCACCCCTTACACCATAAATTGGTTGGCTGCTCAGAGTTAGTGCACGGCTTTTGTCGTTTGAGAGCAACCCACCTCGTAGCCTTTGAGAGAGAAATCCTTGCGAGGACAAAGCCCTGAACACCCAGAGCCAAAGAGTGTTAGGCATCACTGAAGTCTTCCTGTCTGTGTGATCTGAAGACTTATTACACTTGAGGACTGTGAATCCTCAGCCGGTTAGGCGTCGCGTTCTGAGCATCCAAGAGTCATTGTGGATCGCCAGTGAACGAAGTCTGTGAAGGTTTGGAAGTCTACCTTGAAGACTTACCAGAGTGATTGGGCGAGGACTGGGTGTCCTTAGCTCAAGGGGAATAAGGTGAAGATGCGGTCTTCTGAGTTGAATCTCAGCCTCCCTAACCAGACGTACAGTTGTCACAGCAACTGGAACTGGTCCAACAAATCATTGTCTTCAACGAGCTGCTGGTTCTATCCTTCACATCTATTTATTTATAGTTGGTCCTTGTGAAGTCATTGCCTGTTTGCATTATCTTTTTGTCTTCACTGAGTAACTGCTTGTTCTGATTGGCTTCATACTATCTTCCATCCTGATCCATACTGCCTAGCTGCTATTAGTCTTTGTGCTTTCACTTCATTGAATACTTGACTATGGCTTGTCTAGTGTAGTCTATCTTCTGCTGCATGGTAATAGATTTATTTCTATCATTTCTCTTCGAAACTTCCATGTTTTGAAGACTTTCATAAAAATCGCCTATTCACCCCCCCTCTAGTCGATCACTAGCAGTTTCATGCCATCGCTCCAAAATTTTCAAACCAATCCACTAAGACATCGTCACCACACTGGATTACCACCATGTCCACCCACTGCACCCCAAAACAGAGCTCAGCGTCCACCTGCTGCACCGAAAAACATAGCTCCAAGCAGAGCTGCTGCATCAACTTCGACACTGCGACCACCAACGGTGCCTCGGTCAAAAGTCAACAGCAGGTACAAATCCTCCTCACTATTGCCGCCGCGAGATCCTCAACTACACAGATCTGCTATAACTCCGCCATGTCCAATACAACCCGGCGGGCTGCAAACACAATCGGGTGAACGACTCTACACACATGTAAGTTTATGTTCTGAAAAATAATAATAATAGTTGCAGTCCATTCAGATAACATTGTAGTGCACACTGATATTTCTTGTGAGGTTTGACCTAGCATCTAATACATTGGATTCTTCTGAAAACTTAGGAACATTGCAATGCTTTATTAAACTCGTATGCACTCCTCGTATTTAAAAAATAGAACAGAACAAATTATCTCATAGAGCATTGCACTTAATGCGGGATAAAAACATGCCGCTGAACCTCATACCTGCCGCTGGAATGAAGATCACTACGCACGACAAGGCATGGGACTTTTACAACAATTATGTAAGATGTGCAGGGTTTGGCATACGCAAGAGGGCCAAACACAGGACAAATGCCTACATTGTCTGCTCAAGAGAAGGGACGCACAAGCAGACTGTGTCAGATTATCACCGGAAATGTCAGAAGACATCAAAAAGGATTGACTGCAAGGCAAAGATTAGAGTCAAAAAGAGGAAGGATGGCAAATTTGTGATAGAAATGGTTGAACTCAACCACAATCACAAGATGCTGGAAAGCCCCAGGATGCTTTTGCACATGCGATCACACAAAAAAGACGATCCTTTGATAGACCAGTTAGTGAAAGACATGCAACTGGACAACCACACACACACTTAGATGATGTCAACACTGTCGCGTATGTCCGGTGGTCTGAAGTACATGGGACATACTAGCCGCGATGGGGTAAACAAGTAAGCACATCACAAACCATATCGCTTGAGCATCCTCTCGGTAATTATTTCCTATTTGATGAGATGAGTTTGCATTGTGTTTGAAAGTGCAGGAAACAAAAGTTTGCCAGAGAAGAGTCCCAAGATGACGTCAAGAAACTTCTGGATTTCTTCAAGAATATGCAGAAGATAAACCCAGAGTTCTTATATGATTATGACGTTGATGCAGATAACCGTGTAAGAAACGTCTTTTGGGCCAACGCAAGTTGCAAAGGATCGTATGAAGATTTTCGAGGTTGCGTTACATTTGACACGATATATCAAACTAACAAATTCCACATGCCGCTGGGAGTCTTTGTGGGAGTGAACCATCATCTACAGAGCACCATATTTGTTGTTGCACTCGTGCGATATGAAACAATACCGTCGTTCGAGTGGGTTTTCAAAACATTTCTGAGGTGTGTGAACAACAAGCATCCAATCTGCATGGTCACAGGTAAAAACAAAAAACAAACACCTGCATACTTACATTTGTTTGGTGCACTTATATTTCTTCCCTCTATCTTACACACACACACACAAACAACTTAATAAAAAAACACTATTTGTGCCCTCTCAGACCAGTGTTCTTCGATGAAGGCAGCATTAAAAACTATCCTCCCACATACTCTGCATAAGTTGTGTCGGTGGCATATCATGAAGAAGCACAAAGACCACCTCGCCTTGATGTATAAGGCGCACGAGAAACTTAAGGATGACCTCAATGCGGTGCTGAACCACCCACTAATGCCGTCAAAATTTGAACGAGCATGGAAGGACCTCATTCAGAGATACAACTTGCAAGACGATGAAGTGATGAATTCGTTGTGGGAAGACAGGCACGAGTGGATCTTGGCTTACTACAAGGAAATTTTTTGTGCTCGGATGACTTCCACACAGAGAAGCGAGAGCATGAACCGCATACTGAAGAAAAACTTTGTCAAAGAGAAGCATGATCTCCATCTGTTTGCTCAGCAGGTGGACAAGTGCATTCAGGCCCGGAAGGCCGTCGAGAACGCAGAGACAGTAGCAAATGAGGTAAACAAAATGTCACTCAAAAACTACTAAAAATATAACTACAAAAACAAACAATTTTTTCATTTATCTGGTTCGTAACAGTGCATTTCTGATCATGCAGTCAGAGGTAAAGACAACAACCCAGTTTGGGTTCAAAGTTCAACTATCAAAAGTTTATACAAGGGCAGTGTTTACAGATTTCAAAGAAACACTCTACCGTAGCACTACATCCAGAGCAGAACGGTGCCCTGAGAACCCGACAAAGTATCTTGTACACCACTACAATAGATCGGATGCATTTGACTGGGCAAGGCATAATTTCCAAGTGGTCGCCGATGAACAGAAAGGTGTCTACGAATGTGAATGCAAACTCTGGACACACACAGGTGAAACTCCTATCACAAAAAATTCTAGTTTCTGGTAGTCATGCACGAAAGCTCACTTACTAGACTTTAAAAGTCCACATGCATGACTAATTCACAAAACCAAATGAAGTTCACTTCTTTAAAAAGAAGAAATAACGAAAAAAATATGTGTTTATTAATTTCATGCAGTTCACTTGCAAAACAAAGAAATCATGTGTTGTCTGCAGGGCTCTTTTGCGTCCATGTGTTATGCATGCTTTCTCATTTGAGAGTACTCAAGATTCCTGAGGTGTACATCATGAATAGATACACCCGTAACGCAAGATCAAATGCGACGTTTGACAGAAGAGACTATGAACAAACAGCACCAGATGGAACATCGCTTTTTTGCCATAGAAAATTGCTGACAGAAATAGCAATGGACCTTGCAAACAGAGCGACAAGGTCCAACGCTGGGTGCCATAGAGCGTTGTCTGGTATGAGGGCACTGATCAAGGAAGTAGATGTGCTCAACGAAGAAGAAGAAGAAGAAGCAAAACTAAAGCAAGCAGAGAAATCCCAGCATGACAATAATGCCGAGCAAGTAGAAAATACCGAACACAGCGGAACTGGTGCTATCAAAAAAGAAACAATTCTTCCACCTCCTGTTTCAAACACAAGAGGAAGGAAGAAAGGGGGCGACGCAACCCATAAAAAGGTTGCATGCAGGGAGAAAAATGATGACAAAAACAGTAAGCCACAGCCTGAGCTGGACAGTGATGGTCACCCACTGGGAATAAGAAGGTGCAAGACATGTAATGAAATCAGAGGCCACAATTCCAGGACATGTACAAAAAGACATGAACAAGAAACACGAGGACATGGCGATGCATAAACAAACAGAAATTCCACTCACAACACTAGGAAATGGACGAAACCGAGACATTGTAGCATCTACAAAAAGAGGAAGAGGCACAATTCAAGAACCTGGCCCAAAAGAACAAGATCAGAAAATGAGGAAGACGAGGAAGATGAAATCAAAGAAGTAGATGGTGACACAACTGGAGAAGAAATGGCTTATGAAGAAGCAGATGAAGAAGAGGAGGAGGAAGAAGAGAGTGAAGAGGACGAAGAACATGAAGAAACTGAAGAAGCGGTGGCTTATGAAGAAACAGATGATGAAGATGAGGCAGAGCAAGAAGAGGAGGAAGAAGAGAGTGAAGAGGACGAAGAACATGAAGAAATAATGCCAAAAAGACCACCACAAGGGAATGCTGCTGTACAGAAACAACCGAGAACAACACCACTTTAAAAAAAACAAGGTAGGAGCACGAAAGGATGCAGTTCACAGCACTCAAAAACAAAAGCAGCCATCATCCAGCACGCGGGGACCAAAGAAGGATGCAGTTCACAGCACTAGAAAACGAAAGCAGCCATCAACAAGAACGTGGGAGCAAACAAGGATGCAGTTCACATCACTGGAAAACGAAAGCAACCATCAACAAGCACGCAGGGAGCAAAGAAGGATGCAGTTCACAGGACTCAAAAACAAAAGCCACCATCAACCAGCACGCGAGGGACTACAAACACAACGGTGCAGAGACAAGAGCCAGCAACACCGCCACGGAAAACAAAAGAAAGTGTGACATTAGATACACTCAGTCACCGCGGAGAAGCAGCTGGTTAACGACCAAAATAGATGAACTTCAATAAATTAATCATATGCATAGCAGTTTGCTTATCTGTATGACTTATGTGTCAGTTTAAATTTCATGTAAACACAAATTTCCCACTAACTATGAGTTATTCAACTAAACCATCTAAAGAAAAATGGTGTATATAGTATACCATATATATAGCAGTCTAGAGTAAAACTTTGACACATATTAATCCAAAAAGATGTAAAAAATGCAGCATGAAGTTTGGAATAATAATTGAAGCGGTTCAGATCACAAAAGTGCTTATTACAAAACACATCAAAAGGATGAAGTGTTCGATACGCAAAAGTACTTATTACAAATCAACCTCATAACCTTAACCAATCACGTCAAACGTGATTCTAACCTTATGATCCTTGAGTTCAAAGAAGTTGAGGACAACAACTTGCTCAGACTTCAGGCCACTATCAATGACAAATTCCTTCCACCCTTTCTGCAAACACAGCCGCCCATCAATGCCTACATGGTACATGGCTGGTTTAAGGTGTCCATTACCAAGAACAACTTGGAGAATTCCTTTCTTCTTGAGCCAGAGATACCTAATAGCTCATTGGGGAATTTCTGCAAAAAAAATAGTACAGATTAAACGCAATCTAATGTGCAGTGCGGAACTTGCAAACAAGAAGTACGCTTACAACTTTTATGAAGTTCTTGAGACTACCTGCATGTAGTACAAAACGTACAAGCGGGGAAAATTGTGGAAACTATTACTTCTCATCTAGTATCTAAGCAGTTCACATATTGTAACCATGCAAAATAAAACACGAGCTCCATGCACATAAGCAAAAAAATAAAAACAAGATATAAGTACGAAGTGCAGTACACTTCAATAAAACGAAATAAGTGCATTCCTAAAAAACTAGAAGTTCAGACTAGTATGGAATTATATAAAAAAAATAGAAAACACAAAGAAAAAATCAGATTAAGCAAAAAATACCATCTTGTACTGAGTCTCAACATCTGTTGGCGTAAGCTGATGGACAAAAGGACTTGTGCGGCCAAGGCCATGGCGAAGCAGGGCGGAATAGACCGCAGAAACGTTGATGTGGCCCATATCCAATCCTTCTGTGAATACTGTGCCATATGCAAGCTGCCCCGCTCGCCCAGCTCGGCCCAATACCTTCCCCCCACGACGAGCATGACGGGTCTGCGAGAAAGCTGAGAAATCGCAGTGCGTCAGCACACCACAACCATGTCCACAACAGGAGAGATTGACGCAGGGGCCTGGAGCCATCACAACAAAAACCTAGAAAATGAAAAAAATAAAGAGAGGCTAGAGAAAGGAGAGAAGTTGCGGCTAGAGGAGAAATGAACTGTAAAGGAAGGGTAGAAGTTGGCCTACATTTATAGGAGAGGAATGTAAGAAGGTCAAAACTAAAAATTAAAGGGGAGTTAATGAAAATTACGTTACCGAGAATGAAGGACAATCAATAAAGGTTTATGTTACCAAAGAAAAAAGTCTTACCAGGAAGTTCTACAAAGACTTTGACTGCAGAAATTCCCACGAACTAACCGCAAATCATTAAATAATAATTCCCTGGAAAATCATAATCCACAGACCATTTTATGTGTGCAGTTCTCCAAAGTCTTACCAGGAAGTTCACTATATGTGTGCATGAAGTACAGTACATGCTCAAAATGAAGCACAAAGAAAAGCACTTTAGCGCAGTGCACAAAAGCAGAATTAGTGCACCTGATGTAGTCCTTAACTGTAAGCCCTGCAGTCCGTAGCGTTGGCATAACCAGTCACAACTTTAGCACAAAGAAGCATGCATGCAGTGCAAAATGTGTCCACCAGCAGCACAGGGCCATGGCGAATGCAGTGCACATAGAGGCAACAAAGCAATGCACACCCGTACACTAGGAAAAATGCTACGTAAGAGGGAAAAACAATAAAGATAAATGCTACCAATGCAGTGCACAAAAATGTAGCACAAACATGTGTAGTATGGAATGCGTGCACATGCAGTACATAACCCTGATCAATGCAGTGCACGGATGATTTGCTAAGCATGCACGCCTCTACATTGAAAAAAAATACTTAAGATAGAAAATACAAAGAAAAAATTGACCACCACAGGTGCATCTGGCACCAGCCAGTCTTGTAGTAGGTCAGCGCCCACCGTAGGCAAGCCGTTCTAAGCCACAATGCATGGGGTCGGGCGCACATGGGCCCACAGGTCAGAGAGAATAGAGCAGCGAGCGCCGTGCTTAAGCGCCCAAATAAGTAACCAGAGGAGTTCGATACGGCTGCCTCTCCAGCGCTTATAAACAGGTCGGACGCGCCTTCCGCGGGCGAGGTGGGACTAAACACTGGGCCGCACACACAGTGCACCGGAAACCAGCCGCGCTCACAGGCTGACTTGGGCCCAATGCGTCTTCACTCCATGAACACAGGCCCAACAAGACCCACTAAGAAAAAACAATAACTTCAAAAAAATTGGGCCCCCAACCCCCCTACCCCTCCCGTACCAGGGACTGCAGTAAGTATAGACATCAAAACAGATGCAGTACGCAGCACTAGAAAAATGCAGTGCATTTCGTTACATGAAGCAGTATGATTTAGCAATCCAGTTCCGGATTACGTACATGAATAAATACACGGTATAGAACACTGTGAAAAACTCGTAAAATTGCGGAATACATTGTACTTTATTCAGGAGCTGCAGTAAGGACACGCAAAAAATACTATGTACTACGCACCTGTACACAGAATGTAGTTCTCCGTTGCACACGATGCAGTTCGGAACTATAATCAATGCAGTTTCATTATCACGCAAGATACATATAAACGTGACAAAATGCCCATTCGCATAGATAGTGGTGGTTAAAAAAATTACTGATCAAAAATAAAAAAACAATGTTAAAAAACACCACGTTCGCATACAACCACCCAATCGGAGCGGTTCCATCGCCACAAGCCCACGATCACAAACGCAACACCAACCCACGATCTGCACAAACCGCATCGTCAGCAAGATCGTGCAGTTCATCCGATGCGGCCATCCCACCCCGCGCCCTCCCCATAAATTCAGACCACTGCCATAGGCCTTCTCATCCACAACAACACAAGTATCCATTGCGCTGCCACAAAATCGCTCCATCACATCCATCTCCACGCAAAACACCAAGCCCTACTACCGGCCATGGTGTTCGACGATGAGTACAAGGACGTGGAGGCCCACGGCAACACCAAGTTGCACGTTATCCACACCAATGACAAGAAGCAAATGGCGATCACCCTCGCGCAGTACGAGCGCCACCTCAGCCTCCAGCGCCACAAGATCGTCGGCATTGATCTCGAGTACAACAACGAGCCTGAAGTGACCTAGAAACCCACCCTCTGCCAACTCTCCATCGGCAAGAAACACCCGGTGCTGCTCTTCCAACTGAGCACCGCTGAAAGGTGCACCGTCTTCGACAACTTCCTCGCTGACCACAGGTACACCTTTGCAGGCTTCTCCATCGACGGCGACAAAACCAGGCTAGAGCGCACCAATCTGGAGGTTGCCAACTTCGTCAACATCCAGAAGGAGTGGAGGGTGCCCGAGGCAACCAAGGAGTTGGACTCCCTTGGAGACATCTCCGGCATGCTCATCGACGACTACTACAACAACATGAAGAAGAAGATCACCGACGACGAGCACAAGCGCTGGCCCACCCTGCCTCTGTCCATGAAGCACATCAAGTACGCGGCAAAGGACGCCTATGCAGCGTACGAGATATGGAACCGCATCACCCTCACCCAGGACGGGCTTCACCGTGCAAAGCTGGAGAAGGAGGAGGCCCCCAAGAAGCGCACCAGGAGCAGCTGGGGATGGGGAGACGCTAACTCGTGAATAAGAAGATGGTGCCGGCCAAAGAGCCAACAATGCAAGTGTCCTTTTGGAATTATCATCAAATTTGCTTTATGTTGTTTGCTTACGTATCGTTAGTTTGCTTGTGATCATCGTATCGTTAGTTTGCTTGTGATCATTTGCTTTTGCTAAACTTAGTTTGCTTGCCATGTAGAATCGCTTGTAATGACGTAAACTTTGATTATGTTAGATTGCTTTCTGTTGAACTTAGTTTGCTGATGCTGAACTTTTCATACAGAATGCCTGTGATAATTTGTTTTCTCTTGTTTGCTTATGAATCATTAGATTCGAGCAGTGCACAAAACGAAAATAAGATGCAGTGTGCAAATAGAACGCATGCAGTGCAAATTGTGTATGAATGCAGTACAGCCTCTGTCAAATGAAGTTTACACACACCCAACGAAGCAGTGAACGCCCCTAAATTTGAAAAAAAAGAATAAATAAGAGCAAAAACACAAAAAGAAAACAATGCGACCTATATATGTAGTGCAGAAATATATGAACCTGCAGCAGAGAAACATAATCAATGCAGTACACGTATGATTTACTAAGCAGTGCACTCCCCTACATTGGAAAAAAGATTACATAAGAGCAAAAACATGAAAACAAAAAATGAGAACTGTGCATGTACTACGGAATGCGTGCGCATGCAGTACAGAACCCTAATCAATGCAATGCACGGATGATTTGCTAAGCAGTGCATGCTCCTACATTGAAAAAAATGTAGTGCAGAAATATACGAACCTGCAGTACAGAAGCATAATCAATGTAGTACAGTATGTTTACTAAGCAGTGCACTCCCCTACATTGGAAAAAAGATTACGTAAGAGCAAAAACATGAAAACAAAAAATGAGACCTGAACATGTAGTACGGAATGCCTGCACATGCAATACAGAACCCTGATCAATGCAGTGCAAGGATGGTTTAATAAGCAGTGCACGCCCTTACATGAAAAAAATACATGAAAGAAAAGACAAAGAAAAAAAATTGACCACCACAGGTGCACCCGTCCCCAGTCGGTCTCGTACTAGGTTTGCGCCCACCGTAGGCGAGCCGCTCTGAGCCACAATGCATGGGGCCGGCGCACATGGGCCCACAGGTCATAGAGCATAGAGTAGTGAGAGCCGTGTATAAGGGCCCAAACAAGTAACCAGAGGAGTTTGATACGGCTGCCTCGCCAACGCTTATAAACAGGTCGGGCGCGCCTTCCGCGGGCGAGGTGGGACTAAACATTAGGCCACACACAACGCACCGGGAACCAGCCGTGCTCACGGGCTGACTTGGGCCCAAATGTGTCTTCACTCCCCGAACACAGGCCCAACAAGGCCCACTAAGAAAAAAAATATCTTCAAAAATCAAACATCAAAGAAAAATGAGAAACATTTTTTAAATGAATAACAACAACAAAAGAAAATGTACGTGGGCACTGCCAGAAACTACAGTTTGCTATTAATAAATAAAATGCAGAAAGCCCGAAGTGAACGTGTAACATCCCAAATTTTCAATTTGGAATGTTATACATTAGATCATCAATGCATATCATATTTTATTTGCTTTTGGTTTTGATCCTAGAAAATTCTACGCAACTCAAGGATCCACGGAGAGAGTTGGGGATTTCGTTATTTTCATATTTGAGTTTTCTCAAATTTTGAGAATAGGATCGTTTGATTTTATTTATTTTACCATCAATTATTTCTATTACAAAAATATGAGAGAGGGAATAAAATGACTTTCCCGAAATAAAAAATATTGAGGATTTAATAAAAAATCAAATAAGATTTTATTTCGTAGTGTTTCGTTATTTTATTTGAATTAAGGAAAAATGTGCGTTTTTCAAAATTGCATTTAGGCCCCAAATAAATGTTCACCTTGTGCGACTTGATTTTAGAAGCCTGGGAAAATTTATTTCAGGATTTTTGGAGTCCGTTTAGTATTTCTTTTTATTTTTCTTCTACGCGTAATTATTAAAAAAACGAACCGACCTACGGGCCGTGTCCGACCCGGACTCCGGCCCGACTCGCCCTTATAAGCCGGGGGGGAGGCCCAGCCGAAGCCAAACCCTAGCCCGAGCCGCCCCCAGCCCTGCCCACCGCCGCCGCCACCAGCGCCGCCGCCGCCGCCTGCCACCAGCGCCGCCGCCGCCTCACCGCACGCAGCCCGAGGTTCGCCTCGAAGTCCGCAACGTTTTTTTATTTTTTTCGAAAAACCATTCGGTTTTTCCGTCTGTTTTTTTAGTTTTGTTTTTTTAAATAGATCGGTTTTTCTGATTTATTTAATTAGCGAGCGTCCGTCCGTTCGTTCGTTCTAACGAACGTTTGTCGTTTTTCTTTTTCTCGGATTTAACCCGCGATTTTTCTGATCGCGATTCCTGATCCGATTTTTGTTTTAGTATAACTTTTCGCTCATTTATCGGAATCAGGCGATTCAAGCGCCTGGAGTTTCGTCTCGAAACCCTCTATCCGTTTAACCAACTTAAACAAGTTTTTGCTACTGTAAAAATTGCTTTAGATCCAGATTAGTATAACAAAGTTGTTTTCTTTCGCCGTTTGACTTTCGTTGCTTCGTTCGATTTGATCCTTTTTGCAAACCGGAGTTCTTAAGTTGAATTTTCTGGTTATATCTCTTATTCGAGTTTTACCCGTGCATTAGATGAGTACTTATTGTGCGCTTGTTTGTTTGCGTTGGAGTACCTGGAGTGCGCCGCTTGTTACTTCGAATCACTAGGTTTCGCGGATCATCAGCAAGGCAAGTAACACTTTGATCATATTTTTTCTACTACCCAGTTTTAATGCATTAGATCAAATCCTCAAACATTGCATGGTTAGGATCTAATTAAATTGTGGGATGGGAAGTAATTGAGGTAGTACCTATTACCTGTTTATTTTCAAACCTTTGGGAGTTACTTCTACGTGTGCTTATTATGCCATGCTATGCTAGTAGACGTGGATTGGGTGAGTGATATCCATGATAGATGTGAGTTTGTTAATTAAAGGTTTATCTAAGGTGGCAACTTAAACACACATCTGGGTGGATTGAGGCACCTGGGTAATCCAGGATTTGCCTGTTTTCTTTTGGACCGCCACCCAGGCTCAAAGGGATCATGAGATTATTCATACTAGAAACTTCTGTGTGCAGCCACAAGCTATTATGGGCTCTAGCATAGTTGACTAAGTCGTGCGAACTCTTACAGTGGTAGACTAGGAGATGTAGGGGATGTAGGTGGTACGGTCTACCCGATCGTAAGGTGCGAGCGCTTCTGAAAGACTATGTCTCGGTCATCTGTCTTCTCAAACATCATGTAGTGCGAGAAACCAAACGGAGGCGATCGAGTCTTGTGGGGAAAAGTGCGCAAACCTCTGCAGAGTGTAATAAACTAATCATGGTTAGCCGTGTCCCCGGTTATGGACATCTTGAGTATCTAGTACCTGGATTATCATGTGAATCTCAACATGTTACTCTAAATTAATTTTGTTGGGTTTGTAATAATGATGATGTTTAATTGGGATTGAGAATGCTGTCAACCATTCTCAATGTTTAACAACTACCATGATAGTTAAATAAATTTATTCCTTTGGAGTAGGGAAAAATTGGCTTTACGCAAAACTATAACCATAGAGCTTTCCACCAGCCAAATATGCATATAGTATAGCTATTTCATTCCATTACTCTCTATGTGTTACATTGCCATCATATTCCATGTGCTGACCCGTTTCAGGATGCAACGTTAATGTTGCAGACTTTTCAGACGATGATTAAGGAGTTTTAGGTCGTGGTCCTATACTAAGTGATGTTGTTGGAGTTGATGGACTCACTTATCTTCCAAGCCTTCCGCTGTTATTGTTATTAGATGGCCTTAAGCCATATTTATTGTAATAAGTTCTCTATGGAGACACTCGATGTAATAAGTGTGTGATTGCTACTCTGTTATAAATCCTTCGAGTACTGTGTGGTGTCAGCATTACTGATCCAGAGATGACACCGGAGCACAGAGATCAGACTTTTTGAGGTCTGGTCGCTACAGAGATGGTATCAGAGCACACGTTGACTGTAGGACACGACCACTAAGCTAAAGACCTAGATCACTATTCACTCTCTTCTCTTCTGACTCCTCATCTTTTCTACTCTTTTAGGATGGCGGATGCAAGGAACAAGTTCACACAACCGGATGAAGATACACCCTTTGGACGTCACTTGAAGGAAGTCACTAGATACCTGAACATAGGAGTACCCAGCTTCACCGGAACCTACAACGCCACTTTACCTGAAGAAGAGCGCTGGAGGATTCAAGTTCAAGTTCCAGGAAGGACGTTCATGCCAGTCACTGAGCCCATAGAGTTTTCTTTTGATGCACCAACTTGGAATCTAGGAAAGAGCATGGCAGCTCACATTGCCATGGGACGCATTGGAGAAGTCTACCGCAATGATCTCAAGGATACTATCTACCAGATTTGTGGACGCCGAGATGAGCACTGGGAGATGATCAGCACCAGGAAGGATAGATCAATTGCAGCTTTTATCCAGGAGTTAAACCAGCACATTCGACGTTAGGAGAACCAGATGTGCGCCGACATGATAGATCTGAAGAAGGCGAGGACAAGAATCAAGGAACTGGAGGAAGAACTCAAGGCTACACGTGAAGATTATGAAGAAGAAATTGAAGTATTGGTGGACAAGAATGCCGACCTAACAATGAAGATCGGGATATTTATGGGAGGCCCTACACTAGTAGATGAAGACGAAGAACCCAAGGAGATACGCCCGGAAGACTACATCATCATTGACGACACCGATTCGGATCCAGATGATAGCGAGGATGACTATATTGATGAAGCTGGAGCAGATATCATGGATTCTGCAACCGAAGAATATTTCTAGTAGACCACCTCATCAGTAGTAGTAGTAGTCCACCATGTAAATATAGTAGTCCGAGCACTTTTGCGATAGTTAGATCGATTGTATGCCCTTGTTTGATTGAATGAAGTGAATTGTTTGATTTTGCCTCATGTGCATATGGGTAGTGTTTTCTCTATAGACCCCCCTCTATTCTTACATCTCATCTTTTCTAAAACCCTCAGATGCCTCCAAGACGTGACCCTGAATTTACCTTTCCAACGGAGCTCACCCAGTTGATCCAGCAGCAGAACACATTGATGCAGTTGCTAGTCCAGAATCAGAACCAGGGGAACAACAACAACAACCCGCCACCACCACCACTTGTTGATCATTTAGCCCATTTTCTTAGGCTGAATCCGCCGGTGTTTTACAGTAGCACCGAGCCGATAGTAGAAGATGATTGGCTCCGCAAGACAGCTAGAGAGTTGACCACAGCAGGATGCACAGATGCGGAGAAGGTGAAGTTTGCCGCACATCAGCTTGAAGGACCCGCAACATCATGGTGGGAGAATTTCACAGCCACTTTCCCTGTCGACACTGTCACATGGGACCAGTTTCAGTAGGCTTTTCGTATAGCCCATGTTTCAGCAGGAGCTATGGCCATGAAGAAGCGTGAGTTTCGCAACTTGCGCCAAGGAGGCCAGACAGTTGGCCAGTATGTGGAGGACTTCAGTAAGTTAGCACGTTATGCCCCAGATGACGTTGCTACGGATGTAGCTAAGCAGGAGAAGTTTCTGGAAGGACTGAACGATGAGTTGAGCATGCAGTTGATGGTAGCAACCTTCAACAACTACCAGGAGTTGGTACATCGTGCTCTTATGATTGAAGGGAAGCAGCAGCAAATTGAAAATCGCAAGAGGAAGTATGGACAAGGGAAGTACAATTCAGGAGGTCAGCAGAAGCCACGTTTTACCCCTAGACCGGGAGGACATTTTTAGCATACCCATGGAGGAGGTAGCTTGCACAATCACAATGGCCCCAGGAACGGTAATGGGAATGGAGGAAGCAACGGCCAGAATCACACTAACCCATCAACCCCAGCCAAGAAAGACCTGAGCCAAGTCACTTGCTTTAAATGTTCGAAGATCGGACATTATGCCAATGAATGTCCTGAATTACAAAATGGAAATAGCAAGGGAAGCTCTGGGAAGAAGCCGAACCCTTTCAACAGGGGGCAGGTGAACCACATTAGCGTGGAGGAGGTTGAAGCTCAGCCTGATGCAGTAATAGGTAAGTTTTTGGTTAAGTCACTTACTGCACTCGTTCTTTTTGATACTGGTGCATCGCATTCATACATCTCAAGGGGATTTGTGGATAAGTATAACCTGTCAACCCAAGCCCTTAGGTCACCCATGTTAGTAACCTCGCCTCGAGCAGAATATATGGCTAGTCGATGGTGTGATCAGTTACCACTAAGGATTGGTAACTATGTTTTTCCCTCAGACCTAATAGTATTGGAATCCCAAGGATTGGATGTGATATTAGGCATGGATTGGTTATCAAAGTATGAAGGGAACATTGAATGTGCCAGTAAGTCAATTTTACTTACCACCCCAAAAGGGAGAAGGATCAAGTATGTATCCTGACATGTGCCAAAGAGGACTCAAGTAAATTGCTTAACAGGAGTTGTGCAGGAGGAAGTACCAATAGTGAAGGATTTCCCTGATGTATCGGGCATGCCACCAGATAGAGACATTGAGTTCTTCATTAAGCTATTATCAGGCAAAGGGCCAATATCGAAGAGACCATACAGAATGCCTGTAAAGGATTTGGTGGAAATTAAGAAGCAGATTAAGGAGTTACTGGATAAGGGATATATTCGCCCAAGTTCTTCACCTTGGGGATCGCCAGTACTTCTAGTGGAGAAGAAGGATGGATCGTTAAGGATGGTTGTTGATTATCGTGGATTGAATGAAGTAACGATCAAGAACAAGTACCCACTACCAATGATCAATGATCTATTTGATCGATTGCAAGGAGCTAAGGTATTTTCCAAGATCGATCTGCGATCAGGATACCACCAGTTGAAGATTCGAGAACAGGATATTCCTAAGACAGCTTTTACCACCAGGTATGGGCTGTACGAGTACACCGTTATGTCATTTGGTCTGACTAACGCACCTGCATATTTCATGAACATGATGAACAAAGTGTTTATGGAGTTCTTGGATAAGTTCGTCGTAGTGTTCATTGATGATATCCTGGTTTACTTGAAAAATGAAGAGGAGCGTAAGGAGCATTTGCGTTTGGTTCTTGGAAAACTCAGAGAACATCAATTATATGCCAAGTTTAGCAAATGTGAGTTTTGGTTGAAGGAAGTAGGACTCCTCGGACACGTTATATCTGGAGAAGGTATAGCAGTTGATCCCACTAAAGTTGATACCGTGACCAAGTGGGAAGAACCAACCACCGTGGGAGAGATCCGGAGTTTTCTTGGACTCGCAGGATACTACCGGAGATTTATTGAGAATTTCTCAAAGATTGCGAAACCTATGACTAAGTTGTTGAAGAAAGATACCAAGTTCATATGGACGGAGGAATGTGAGGCTAGTTTCCAGGAGTTGAAGAAACGTTTGGTTACCTCACCAGTGTTGATTTTGCCAGACCAATCCAAGGATTATGAGGTGTATTGCGACGCTTCACGTCGAGGACTTGGAGCAGTGCTTATGCAGGAAGGGAGATTTGTTTCATATGCCTCACGACAACTTAAGCCTCATGAGTTGAATTATGCTATGCATGATTTGGAGTTAGAAGCCGTAGTGCGTGCACTGAAAACTTGGAGACATTTTCTGATTGGAAACCATTGCGAGGTGTATACAGATCATAAGAGTTTGAAGTATATTTGTCAGATTTCGGGTTCTGGCAGACCCTTGAGGTTCGAACACTGGGGTGCGCGCGGAGATTTCGCCTCCTACCTACCTGCACCCCTCCGCCTTGCAAAGATCTAAACTAAGGAAAGAACGACACAAGAGACACAGGGTTTATACTGGTTCGGGCCACCGTTGTGGTATAATACCCTACTCCAGTGTGTGGTGTGGTGGATTGCCTCTTGGGCTGATGATGATGAACAATACAAGGAAGAATAGCCTCGCGAGGGTCTGTTCTTGACTGGGGCGATGAACTGCTGGGAGGAGTTCAGTCACCCTTCTCTCTCTCTACCTGATCTTCTCTATCCTTTGATCCCTCCGGCCCGGCTCTCTTTTCCGTCTCTCTCTCTGCCTCTCTTTTGCTCTGTGGGCAGCTGGTCCTATTTATAGAGGCCCTGGTCCTCTTCCAAAGTATCGAGCGGGAAGGGAGCCAACAATGGCGGGCTAATTTGAAGGAGGACAGCTAGTATCAACTATCCTGACAAAAGTAGTCTTCGCCTGCGCAAAGCTCTGGTGATGACGCCGTCTTGGGCTCCATGGTGACCTCCGTCTCGTAGTCCTCCTGGTCTTGGTCTCGTTGCACCTAAATGGCAACCTTTGCCTGATCCCTCGGTACTCCATGGCTGCGCTTGCCCCCTTTGCGCCAAAGAGCAAGGGAGGACGCTGCGCGGGCTGGCACCCGCCTGGCGCCCCCGGTCGTCATGGCTTGCGTCACGGGCACCTCGTGAGGTACCCCGCCTTGATCTCTCCGCCTCCTCGTGAGCCAGCCTGATGAGGCCGCGCCTGAGGAAGCTCTGCATCGTCCGCCCCGCGAGGCTTGGTCCCTCGCGAGGGTCTTGGGTTCGGGTTGGTGAAGATGGGCCGCGCTGGGCCCCCCTTTGAGCCACGCCGCAGGCCACTGGCAGGCAAGTCTGGGGACCCCCGTTCCCAGAACGCCGACTGTAGCCCCCGGGCGCAAGGCGCGCCCGGACTTGGCCGTGTAGGGAGGCGGAAGGGCAAGAGCGAAGCGCCGCGGGCCCTAACAGCCTGCGGCCTTGGGCGCCGCGTGGCGGTTGATTGGACGTGGGCGGCACTGTTCCCCCACGCCCTCCTTATTTTGCGCCATGCTAGGCGGACCCATAGTCGCACACAGCCGTTCCCCTGTTTGGTTGCTCGAGCGCCCTCTGTCCTTCCTCCGCTCGAACTCTGGTTTCTGTTTCCAACTCAATCTTGAACCTTCCCCCCCCCCTTCCCATCGCCATGGCTCCGACGAAGAAGGGAAGAGGGGAGAAACCCGTGTCTCCGCCTTGCCCGCCGCCGTTGGCAGCCCCCGTCGAGGGCTTGGGCAAGGTCAGCTTGGCTCTGGCCACCATCTTCAATGAATGCGGGAGGACGACGGCCTGGCCCGCGTCCCACTTCTCCATCGGCGGGATAGCCACCGAGGTCCCGTATTTTGCCACGCCCTGTGGGCAGGTCTGGTTCCTCCCTTTTCTGATTTCTTCAATGTCGTGCTCTCCCATTATCAGATCCACATGAATCCATCGCTTCTCCATCGGCGGGATAGCCACCGAGGTCCCGTATTTTGCCACGTCCTGAATCCATCGCTCTCCTTTCGGTCTTCGCCTTTGTCTGTGAGGCTATGATGGGCATCCTTCCTTCGGTTGCCTTGCTGCGCCACTTCTTCTCGCTGCGCCTTGTTGACCCTACCCAATGCTAGGCGTGTGTGAGCTTCGTTGCCGCGCCTGAGACGGCGGCCTATGGAATTGACTTCAAGCTCCCTCCGCCCACGGCTGGGTTCCACGAGCGGTGGCTGTATGTGGATGCTGGGGGTGCCCAGTCCCTTGCTGTTGGAGCCAACTTCACCTGTTGTCCCCAATTCGGGCTGGGGCCAGGAGACGCTTGAGAGCCCCCGGCTCTCCTTCGTCTGGCATTGCTTCGCGTTCTTGAGGTTGCTTGCCGTGACAGCGCCCAAGGCGGCGAAGGAGTTCCTGCTACGCCGCGTTGCTCCTCTCCAGCGCCACTCCCGCCGGATGTGGGCCTTCAGCGGGCGTGATGGTCGTATGAGGCTCCAAGAAGAGGACCTGATGCCTGAAGTGCTGAGGGCGGTGCTCTTGACCCTGACGGGGGACCCCAACCCTGGCAGCATCCAGCAGGGAGGGGCCTTGCTGTACCTCTGCCAGAGCGGGGGCGATTTGGTGAGGTAGATGCCTATCTTCGATGAGTGGGGGCCGCGCCCTGCCGGCCTCTAGGGGCCTCGCGAGAACCCAGTGGTGGTGGACGCCCTTCCAGTTGGCCGAGGCGGCTCTTCCTCAAGTGGCGGAGCAGGGAGGCACGAGGCGCCGGAGGCCGAGGGGGCTCCCGGCGGGGTGACAGCGCCGGGCGAGGCTCATGAGGAAGCAGTTATCGGGGCCCGTGCCGCCAGGGCTGAGGGTGACAAGCAGCTGCCCTCTGCGCCTACGACCGAGGCCACCGAGGCTCCGGCGGCTTCTCTTGGCGAGGCGATTGGCGGCGCACGTCAGGCAGGCGCCCCTAACGCAGATTGTCTTGACGCTCCATCTCCGTCGCAGGTTGATCCCTGCGCCCGACTCCTAGGCCGCTTCCGCGTGGACTTTCAGGCCCTCCGGAAGAGAAGGGAGGCCCTGGGCGATGATTACCCTTGTCGCCTGCTAAAGTGTAGGAAGTACTTTGCCACTGATGAGTAAGCCTTCTCTTTTCCCAGCTCCCGATCCTTCTGTTGCTCTTACTGACTCTTGCTCCGCAGGCCCCTTCTAGCCGAGCTTGCGGAGACGGCTGAGGAGCTGTCCCTCTTGGCTTCGCCCCCTCCACCGCCCTCAAGCGCTCCAAGCAGTGGAGCCCTTGTGGTGAGGGCGACTGACGAGGCGAACCGTCCCGAGGCGTATCGTGGCCCCGCGCACCTCGTGATCCTTCGCGGGCCTTCTCGTGGCATAGCCAGCCTGCCGTGGGCTTCTCGCCTGGTCGTGGACTGCAATTGGCTGAGGCGCTTCCGGCGCTCTTCACCTGGGGACGTGCTGGCCCCCGGCCAGGCTTCTGACGCGGCGTGCCCGGCCGTCGCGAGGGTGCCAGCCCCCAGCCCAGAGGGGGAGTGCTGGCTCGCGGCCCCCGGCGCTTGCTTGGGGCAGATGATGGTGTGGAGGACGTGTTCGAGCGTGCTCGGGAGCGTCGCGCTCTCCGCCAAGGATTCCTTCGAAGGGCGGCTGACGCGGTAAGCCTGCTTGGAGAGGAGCTTGCCGATGAAGACGCGCGCCTTGAGGCCGAGGGCCTGCGCCTGGCTGTAGTGAGGCGCGAGCTGGAGGGCGCCATCGCCCTTGCACATCGTCAGCGCGATCTTGACGACGCAGAGGCCAAGGCGTCGCTGGTGGCCTCTCGGGAGGCCCGATCTTGGGCCGCTGAGGAGGCTCGGGAAGCTGACCGGCGACGAACGGCGGCGGAGGAGCGGGCTCGGGAGCTCCTGGCCTGGTGCCACTCACTGGAGGAGCAGGTGGAGCTGCGCGAGGCAGCTCTCGCGTCGATGAAGGTGGCCTCCGGCGACTCAGCAGAGCTCCAGAAGCGTGAGGAGGCGCTGACGCTGGAAGCCGCCGAACGCACCCGTGAGTACGAGCGTCTGGAGACGAGGGAGCGCTTGGTGACGCAGGCGGAGGATGATGTTGCCGCACGGGAAGCCCGCGTCCTGGAGGAGGTCGGACGTCGAGTGGCGATGGCGCATTTGAACCTCGAGCACGAGTTCGACGAGAAGCTGGGGTTGATCCGGGCCGAAGCTGAAGGCAGGACTGCTGCCTTGAGGGCCAAGCTGGAGGAGGCGACGCGGCGGGCCGACGCTTTCCGGGCCGCTCTTGAGGTGGCGCAAGGTGAGTTAACCGCTTCCCAGGCCGAGGTGCTCCTTCTTCGCCAGCAGGTGGAGGAGGCTGATGTCGTCGCGGGCCAGAACGCGGACGAGATCCGTCAGCGGTGGATCCTGGAGCATGAGCACGGCCCCATGCTTGCCACGCTCCGGGAGAGAGCCAACGCAGCCTTGGGAAACATTTGCGAGGCGGCTGTTGGTGAGCCGCATGCAGTCAACTATGCTGGCAATCTTCAGTTCTTCACTGACGTGGTGACGCAGCTGGAGGCGCAGTCGGTCAGGGCTGACAGGTTGGTGGAGGAGAGGAGCCGCGGCCTGCTTGGGCGCGCCTTTTCTCGCGTCTTCAGCCACCTCCAAGACATGGATCCCCACTTTGATTTTGACGCCGCCATCGCCCCAGTCCCCTAGGCTGTCCGAGGCGACCTGGCGCGCTGGGTGGAGGACAATGTGGACGCTCTTATCAGGGCCTTCGCTTCAGACAACGACGACGCGATCATGGCGGCCGACGAGGGCGGTGTGGTGAACGGCCCTGACGCCGCTGGCGGCGACGCGGACAGCGATGGCGAGTTCAGCGACGCTGGTACTCTTGAGAACGCATTGGGAGATTCATCCGACTGATTGTGCATCGCTCCTACTTCCTTACCCTGCATGAATAGAACTCGGGTTTTGGCCTGATTGCAGTGAGAGCATTTTGGAGGGGGAGCCCCTTATGTAAAACTTGTGTTCATCGTATCAGTAGACGCTACATTGCCCATGCGCCCGCACCAAGTGGTTGGCCCAAGCGACGCGCTAGTCGGCTAGTTTACCTTTGTCTCGTGCTGGCCCTGAGGCAGCCCGCGGGGGGTTGTGGTGTTTCGAGTGTTCCCTGATTGGGTTCGTAGGATCTGCAGTAAAACATCCTCCTGGGAGGTCACGTCGGCGGCAGTCTGGGCTGCGCGCAAGCTAGGCCTGACCTGGCTCGCGAGGGGCTCGCGAGGGGAGGAAGCTGAGGCGATGCGGTAACCAAAACGCGAGAAATTGCCCGAATGAGACTAAGCACCCCTTCCCCGAACACATGCAAATCTCAAATTCGAATCCAACTTGAATCCAACGAGGGAAAACGGCAACCAATGGGAAAAGCGACGAAAGCAAACAAAAGGCTGCGTCCGGCACCTAGTCTAGTCTTGGACGTCTTCTCACCAGCGCGGAGCTAAGTGCTGCCACTAGGCGTGGGAGGGAGCCCCAGGGCCTGAGGCCGGCACCCCTGAGACTCGGGGGCGTGTACATCCCCACTCATTATTACGTGAGAGTGTCACGGGGCGGCGAGCTTCACAGGCACTGGGCCTTCTTCACAGGTACTGGCCTTGCTTCATATCGCCAGATGAGGGCCCCGCCTTGCGCCACACTCTACTGCCATCGACGACGACCGGAAACCAGGACGCCGCCGATGGGGTAGAGCGGTCGCCAGCGGTTCCCCCGACGACCACAGGTCCTCCACCGGGGGCAGGCCCTGAGGCACCTCCCCAGCCGAGGGCCTACCTCCTGAGAGCACCTTGCTCCGAACGCCGCGGTGGTGATGTCGGAAACCGACCCCTCTCCTGCAGCCCCCTGCGCCCTCCTCCCGAGGGGCAGGAGACTGTGGGAGCGGGGCAGCTGCTCGCTGTGGCGACCTGCACCTCCTGCGATCCATGGTTAGCGTACGCCTGCTCCTGAAAAATCAGCGGTACCCGATAATCGTTGGCGCCATCGTGGCCTGTGGGACCGTCCCGGGGCTCCCGGAAAGGCTCAGCTTCTGGCGCCTCGTCCCCCCAGCTTGGGCTGAGGAGCGAGCCTTGTTCGCTCTCGTGTGGGTGTCCTCGGTCCATCATGAGGAGCACGTATTCCTCCGGTGCCGTCATCCCGAATGCCACATTGTAATGCCCCGCATGCCACGTGGTCCTGCCTGACGCGCCCACCGTGGGGTGGCAGCGCGACTGTCCACTGGGGTCGCGGGTCACGTCGAGTCCTTCTTCTTCGCGGACCGGGAGCGGGGGCAGCGCCGCCGCCGGTCCGGCGTTGATGGCTTCGCTGGCGTTGGAGTAGCCTTGGAGCCCGCGGGCGCACGCAGAGCCCCCGCGCGGGCCGCCCTGGGCCTGAGATGGGAGCTGGGTGGAGAAGGGGTGAGCCCCCGAGGCGGCAAAGCCCAGGAGCTTTGCCACTCGCTCGAGCAGCACGTCATGGCCGCCCTCCAGCAGCCTGCACTGCAGCAGCTCTCGAGCCACTGTGAGTGCGGCCCTCGAGTTCGCCTGCTCCCTGTGGGTGTACGGTGTCGTGGTCGCAGCGTGATTGGAGGCCCTTGCTGCCGACCGCGCCTGCTGCGGTGTGAGAGCTGTCGGAGCCTGTCCGCGTCGCCCACGGCCCGCAGCGCCCTGCGGACCGCGAGCTGCCTGGGGCACGGGGTCGCCCGAGGCAAGCGGCTCTGCGCGGGCGGGCCACGCCGCCCACGGATCTGGGTTGCCCGCCTGGTCGCCGGACATGGTGATGACGACGCGACGGGGCGCGAAGCGGTAGAAGGTGGATTCCGGCGCACCCCTACCTGGCGCGCCAAATGTCGGATTTCGGGTTCCGGCAGACCCTTGAGGTTCGAACACTGGGGTGCGCGCGGAGATTTCGCCTCCTACCTACCTGCACCCCTCCGCCTTGCAAAGATCTAAACTAAGGAAAGAACGACACAAGAGACACAGGGTTTATACTGGTTCGGGCCACCGTTGTGGTGTAATACCCTACTCCAGTGTGTGGTGTGGTGGATTGCCTCTTGGGCTGATGATGATGAACAATACAAGGAAGAACAGCCTTGCGAGGGTCTATTCTTGGCTGGGGCGATGAACTGCTGGGAGGAGTCCAGTCACCCTTCTCTCTCTCTCTACCTGATCTTCTCTATCCTTTGATCCCTCCGGCCCGGCTCTCTTTTCCGTCTCTCTCTCTGCCTCTCTTTTGCTCTGTGGGCGGCTGGTCCTATTAATAGAGGCCCTGGTCCTCTTCCCAAATATCGAGCGGGAAGGGAGCCAACAATGGCGGGCTAATTTGAAGGGGGACAGCTAGTATCAACTATCCTGACAAAAGTAGTCTTCGCCTGCGCAAAGCTCTGGTGATGACGCCGTCTTGGGCTCCACGGTGACCTCCATCTCGTAGTCCTCCTGGTCTTGGTCTCGTTGCACCGAAATGGCAACCTTTGCCTGATGCCTCGGTACTCCGCGGCTGCGCTTGCCCCCTTTGCACCAAAGAGGAAGGGAGGACGCTGCGCGGGCTGGCACCCGCCTGGCGCCCCCGGTCGTCATGGCTTGCGTCACGGGCACCTCGTGAGGTACCCCGCCTTGATCTCACTGCCTCCTCGTGAGCCAGCCTGACGAGGCCGCGCCTGAAGAAGCTCCGCATCGTCCGCCCCGCGAGGCTTGGCCCCTTGCGAGGGTCTTGGGTTCGTGTTGGTGAAGATGGGCCGCGCTGGGCCCCCTTTGAGCCACGCCGCAGGCCGCAGGCAGGCAAGTCTGGGGACCCCCATTCCCAGAATGCCGACAATATTTTCACACAGAAGGAGTTAAACCTCAGACAAAGGAGATGGTTGGAGCTCATCAAGGATTATGATATGAAATTGCATTATCATCCCGGGAAGGCTAATGTAGTAGCTGACGCATTAAGCCGTAAGAGCCATGTCAATACGTTAATGACGGGAGAAATACCAAGGGAGTTAGCAGAAAATCTTCGTGAGTTATGCTTAGAAATAGTCCCGAGAGACTATGTAGCATCATTGGAGATTCAGTCTACATTGATGGATAAAATTAGAGAAGCCCAAATGACTGACAAGGAGATTGCTTCTATTAAGGAGAAACTTAGCAAAGGAAAGGCTAAAGGATTTCGTGAGGATGAGCACGACACCCTATGGTTTGAAGACCGTGTTTATGTGCCCAATGACCCGGAGATCAGGAAGTTGATACTGCAAGAGGCACATGATTCACCATATTCGATTCACCCGGGAAATACCAAGATGTATTTGGATTTGAAGGATATTTTCTGGTGGACCGGAATGAAGAAGGATATTGCGGAGTACGTAGCAGTTTGTGATGTATGTCAGGGAGTGAAGGCAGAGCATCAGAAGCCAGCAGGATTGCTGCAGCCATTGCCGATACCCGAATGGAAGTGGGATAAGTTAGGCATGGATTTTATCACGGGATTACCCAGGACTCGTTCAGGCTATGACTTGATTTGGGTTGTAGTTGATCGATTGACGAAGGTAGCTCATTTCATCCCGGTAAAGACCACTTACACCAGTGCTAAGTTAGCAAAGATATACATGACCAGGATCGTATGTCTGCATGGAGTTCCGAGGAGTATCGTATCAGATAGAGGAACCCAGTTTACCTCAAAGTTCTGGAAGCAGTTGCATGAAACATTGGGAACCAGGCTAGAATTCAGTACAGCTTTTCATCCACAGACAGATGGACAGACCGAGAGAGTCAATCAGATTTTGGAGGATATGCTGAGAGCTTGTGCGCTAGATTATGGATCTAGTTGGGACGACAATTTGCCATATGCAGAGTTCTCTTACAACAACAGTTACCAAACCAGTTTAAAGATGGCCCCTTTTGAAGCCTTGTACGGAAGGAGGTGTAGGACACCGTTGTCATGGGACGAAGTTGGAGATCGCCGGTTGTTTGGACCTGACTTGATTAAAGAGTCTGAACAGAAGGTGAAATTGATTCGCGATAGGCTCAAAATAGCCCAGTCCAGACAGAAGAGTTATGCAGATTCTAAACGCAAGGAGACAGTTTACGAAGTTGGAGATAGAGCTTATCTTCGAGTATCACCACTTCGGGGAACAAAGCGTTTTGGGGTTAAAGGAAAGTTAGCACCACGATTTGTAGGACCATATCGAGTTTTGGAGCGTATGGGATAAGTGGCCTACAAGTTGGAATTGCCCGAAGAATTGTCAGGAGTTCATGATGTGTTCCACGTTTCTCAGTTGAAGAAGTGCCACGCGGAGATGGCTGACATACCGTTGAGGGATACAGTGCCATTGGAAGCAATCCAGTTGGATAACAATTTGACCTATGAGGAGAAACCAATTAAGATTCTAGAGTATGCCAGTCGAGTCACTCGCAGCAAGGTTATCAAGTTTTGCAAAGTTCAGTGGAGCCACCACACGGAGGACGAAGCCACCTAGGAACGGGAGGAAGATTTACTCAAGGACCATCCTCACCTATTTTCTAGCCAACCCGGACGCCGCCGCCTCGCCGCACGCAGCCCGAGGTTCGCCTCGAAATCCGTGCCGGTTTTTTTTTGAAAAACCGTTCGGTTTTTTTAGTTTCGGTTTTTTTAAATAGATCCGGTTTTTCTGATTTATTTAATTAGCGAGCGTTCGTCCATTCGTTCGTTCTAACGAACGTTCGTCGTTTTTGTTTTTCTCGGATTTAACCCACGATTTTTCTGATCGCGACTCCTGATCCGATTTTCGTTTTAGTATAACTTTTCGCTCGTTTATCGGAATCAGGCGATTCAAGCGCCTGGAGTTTCGTCTCGAAACCCTCTATCCGTTTAACCAACTTAAACAAGTTTTTTCTACTGTAAAAATTGTTTTAGATCCAGATTAGTAGAACGAAGTTGTTTTCTTTCGCCGTTTGACTTTCGTTGCTTCGTTCGATTTGATCCTTTTTGCAAACCGGAGTTCTTAAGTTGAATTTTCTGGTTAGATCTCTTATTCGAGTTTTACCCATGCATTAGATGAGTATTTATTGTGTGCTTGTTTGTTTGCGATAGAGTACCCGGAGTGCGCCGCTTGTTACTTCGAATCACTAGGTTTCACGGATCATCAGCAAGGCCAGTAACACTTTGATCATATTTTTTCTACTACCCAGTTTTAATGCATTAGATCAAATCCTCAAATGTTGCATTGTTAGGATCTAATTAAATTGTGGGATGGGAAGTAGTTGAGGTAGTACCTATTACCTGTTTATTTTCAAACCTTTGGGAGTTACTTCTATGTTTGCTTATTATGCCATGCTATGCTAGTAGACGTGGATTGGGTGAGTGATATCCATGACAGATGTGAGTTTGTTAATTAAAGGTTTATCTAAGGTGGCAACTTAAACACACATCTGGGAGGACTGAGGCACCTGGGTAATCCAGGATTTGCTTGTTTTCTTTTGGACCGCCACCCATGCTCAAAGGGATCATGAGATTATTCATACTAGAAACTTTCGTGTGCAACCACAAGCTATTATGGGCTCTAGCATAGTTGACTAAGTCGTGCGAACTCGTACAATGGTAGACTAGCAGATGTAGGGGATGTAGGTGGTACGGTCTACCCAATCGTAAGGTGCGAGCGCTTCTGAAAGACTATGTCTCGGTCATCCGTCTTCTCAAACACCATGTAGTGCGAGAAACCAAACGGAGGCGATCGAGTCTTGTGGGGAAAAGTGCGCAAACCTCTGCAGAGTGTAATAAACTAATCATGGTTAGCCGTGTCCCTGGTTATGGACATCTTGAGTATCTAGTACCTGGATTATCATGTGAATCTCAACATGTTACTCTAAATTAATTTTGTTGGGTTTGTAATAATGATAATGTTTAATTAGGATTGAGAATGCTGTCAACCATTCTCAATGTTTAACAACTACCATGATAGTTAAATAAATTTATTCCTTTGCAGTAGGGAAAAATTGGCTTTACGCAAAACTGTAACCATAGAGCTTTCCACTAGCCAAATATGCATATAGTATAGTTGTTTCATTCCATTACTCTCTATGTGTTACATTGCCAGCATATTCCATGTGCTGACCCGTTTCAGGCTGCAACGTTAATGTTGCAAACTTTTCAGATGATGATTAAGGAGTTTTAGGTCGTGGTCCTATACTCAGTGATGCCGTTGGAGTTGATGGACTCACTTATCTTCCAACCCTTCCGCTGTTATCATTATTAGATGGCCTTAAGCCATATTTATTGTAATAAGTTCTCTATGGAGACACTCGATGTAATAAGTGTGTGATTGCTACTCTGTTATAAATCCTCTGAGTATTGTGTGGTGTCAGCATTACTGATCCAGGGATGACACCGGAGCACAGAGATCAGACTGTTTGAGGTCTGGTCGCTACAGAGATGGTATCAGAGCACACGTTGACTGTAGGACACGACCACTAAGCTAAAGACCTAGATCACTATTCACTCTCTTCTCTTCTGACTCCTCATCTTTTCTACTCTTTTAGGATGGCGGATGCAAGGAACAAGTTCACACAACCGGATTGAGGCACCTGGGTAATCCAGGATTTTCCTGTTTTCTTTTGGACCGCCACCCAGGCTCAAAGTGATCATGAGATTATTCATACTAGAAACTTCCGTGTGCAGCCACAAGCTATTATGGGCTCTAGCATAGTTGACTAAGTCGTGCGAACTCTTACAGTGGTAGACTAGCAGATGTAGGGGATGTAGGTGGTACAGTCTACCCGATTGTAAGGTGCGAGCGCTTCTGAAAGACTATGTCTCGGTCACCCGTCTTCTCAAACACCATGTAGTGCGAGAAACCAAACGGAGGCGATCGAGTCTTGTGGGGAAAAGTGCGCAAACCTCTGCAGAGTGTAATAAACTAATCATGGTTAGCCGTGTCCCCGGTTATGGACATCTTGAGTATCTAGTACCTGGATTATCATGTGAATCTCAACATGTTACTCTAAATTAATTTTGTTGGGTTTGTAATAATGATGATGTTTAATTGGGATTGAGAATGCTGTCAACCATTCTCAATGTTTGACAACTACCATGATAATTAAATAAATTTATTCCTTTGCAGTAGGGAAAAATTGGCTTTACGTAAAACTGTAACCATAGAGCTTTCCACCAGCCAAATATGCATATAGTATAGCTATTTCAATCCATTACTCTCTATGTGTTACATTGCCACCATATTCCATGTGCTGACCCGTTTCTGGCTGCAACGTTAATGTTGCAGACTTTTCAGACGATGATTAAGGAGTTTTAGGTCGTGGTCCTATACTCAGTGATGCCGTTGGAGTTGATGGACTCACTTATCTTCCAAGCCTTCCGCTGTTATCGTTATTAGATGGCCTTAAGCCATATTTATTGTAATAAGTTCTCTATGGAGACACTCGATGTAATAAGTGTGTGATTGCTACTCTGTTATAAATCCTCCGAGTACTGTGTGGTGTCAGCATTACTGATCCTGGGATGACACCAGAGCACAGAGATCAGACTGTTTGAGGTCTGGTCGCTACAAAACGTGCAAATGCAGTCCGCGACGCCAAACAATGCAGTTCTCCACGTGGAAGCACGAAGTATTCTTTTTTCTGAAATGCAGTTCTCCTTCTACTGCATTGCAGTATGGCTAAAATGAAGAATGCAGCCCTGTTAGTTAAGCAAAGCATTCTGTTATAAAAAAAGAATTGCATGAAAGAACTCCATCAAGAAACTACATGTGCGTACATCTGTATCAATCCTAATCCGATATAATTCAGTGCACGAAGAATAAATTTCACTTCCATGCAGTACACTATGTGGATGTACGCAGTTCTGTTCTGATAGCAAAGAAGTGCACTTAATAGGAAAATTCACCGAAAACATAATCATCACATTTTCTGACAGTTGCGTGCATGCCTGAACAAGTCACGAAAAAAGAGGACACAACGTTCCGGATTTCCAACGCACTAACAGAGCCTCCTCATAGCAGAACCTCTCTATAGTTGACACGTAACTAAAAACAGAACCCCACGACGCTACCACCCCGCTCCACATCTCCCACGTCCTGTCAAGGAGAGCAGAGGAGAAAACACAACTGCTTCATACCCCAAAAAACCCCATTGCATATTCTTCTCCAAAATTCCTTTCACCAACCTCTTCTCTCCAGAACAAACACGAGAGAGCAGAGGAGAGTCATGGCGGATGCACCTCTTTACAAGCAGCGCCACACGTACACCAGGGAGCTCCACGACGTCGACCTCCGCGGCAACCACAAGCTCCACATCGTTTGCACAAGCAAGGGTGAAGACGTAGACAAGATGTTGTCCACGCTCAGGAGGAAGCTCAGCGGAATGCCGTCAAACTAGTCGGCGTTGATGTCGAGTACACGCACTACGTGAAGCCACAGCGGGCAGCAGTGCTCGAGCTATGCGTAGAAAAAGAATGCCTTGTCTACCACATCACTGCAGCTAAAGACAGGTTAGAATAACTATCAATCTGTAGTATTGATTGTCAATATTGATTTTAAATTTTCTTCACTGCAATCGCCAATATTTTAAACTTTGGTTTCATTTTTGAAAAGCATGGCATATGAATTCATTGACATTTTTCATCTGGCTCCATGTATGTCACTCATGTGTTCAATTCTTGAATTATATGATCTAGCAATACACACAGTTTTATTTTGTTTTACCAAATACAAACTATTTGACTGAACAATAGAAAACTGCAACATTACTATACAAAACATGTATGAAATTCAGTTCAAGAATACAATCATGCACAAAACATGCATTGTTTATGCAATATATTATCAGATTTACTAGTTATGCTGAACAAAGTATTAGCAACTACTCAATGCAACAGATTCAGATATTCATATTGCAGTTCAGTTTCAGAAAAAAAAACATTGGTACTTCTAAGAAAATAAACTATATTCACTCTATACAAACATCTTGCAGGCCAATGGAACTAGACAAATTCCTCATGAATGGTGAGTACACCTTCGTCGGATTCGCCATTGAAGGAGACAAAAGCAAGCTGAAGCTATCTGGTTTGGAGATCAACTCCGACAACTACATTGATATTCAGGTGGAATGGAGAGACCCGTACAATAAAAAGAAGTTTAACTCTTTGGCTGATGTTGCCGGCAGGATGATAGACATTCACTACCATGACATGAAGAAAAAAATTAACCGCAAGGAGGACCACACTCTGTGGGGATTTTGCCCACTGCCAGAAAAGCTTATCAAGTATGCAGCAATAGATGCATTCGCAACATATGAGTCATGGAGAATCATCTATGATGTCATCATGGGTCTGGACAGGGAAAAAAGAGACAAAGAAGCAAAGCAGAAGAAGAACAAGGCTGTAATCCAATACAGCAACTAGAAATAATTCAGGGCTATGTTTTAGTTTCACTTTACTATAGCCGTTGTGTTGTTCTTTGTTTCATGTATGCAAGCTTTTGATTATGTCCATTGCTTCATATCGAACTTTTCTTTTGTAAAAACAATGTCGTTTTAGAATTATCGTTAAACTTTATTTCTGTTGTTTGCTTTTGTATCATAGTTTGCTTCTGATCAATTGCTTTCGCTGAAATTAGTTTGTGTTAAAACAAGTATCCAGAAAACTTTGAAAAATTTAATGTGTGATACCAAAACATACTATTCACATACAAAACATATTCAAAAACAACGTTAAAACGATTAAGTAATCTGACTACAACTCATAGATTAATGCAATTCATAATGCTAAAAAATAAGTATTACACATTTGTACACATGCAGTCCACAAAAAGTAATTATCGAAAAAGAACATTAATATTAATATTTATAAAGAAACGTGAATACAGTTCACATAAAAAATATAAGGCAGTTCACAAAGTGTATACATGAAGTGCAGTACATGCATAAATGCAGAACGAAGGGGCTGTAGCAACTTTCGTTCAGTGCATGCCGCGTCGCCGCCTGCTCCAGATCATTTCAGGCTCGGCCTCGCAGGGGGGTGGGGAGGGGGGTTGTGCTAACGCACGCTTATGAACTTAATACTCTAGATCATGTCATCTTGCTTAATTTATCCCTCTACATCATGTCATCTTGCTTAAGGCGTTACTTTTTTCTTATGAACTTAATACTCTAGATGCATGCTAGATAGCGGTCGATGTGTGGAGTAATAGTAGTAGATGCAGGCAGGAGTCGGTCTACTTGTCTCGGACATGATGCCTATATACATGATCATACCTAGATATTCTCATAACTATGCTCAATTCTGTCAATTGCTCAACAGTAATTTGTTCACCCACCGTAGAATACTTATGCTCTTGAGAGAAGCCACTAGTGAAACCTATCGCCCCCGGGTCTCTTTCTCATTATATCAATCTCCATCACTTTATTATTGCTTTTCTTTTACTTTGGTTTTACTTTTTACTTTGCATCTCTATACCAAAAATACCAAAAATATTATTTATCATCTTTATCAGATCTCACTTTTGTAAGTGACCGTGAAGGGATTGACAACCCCTAAGAGTGTTGGTTGCGTTGAGCTATTATTTTTGTGTAGGTACGAGGGACTCGAGCGTAGCCTCCTACTGGATTGATACCTTGGTTCTCAAAAACTGAGGTAAATACTTACGCTACTTTGCTGCATCATCCCGTCCTCTTCGGGGGAATCCAACGCAGTGTTCAAGAGGTAGCAAGAAGAATTTCTAGCGCCGTTGCCGGGGAGTCTGCGCAAAAGTCAACATACCAAGTACCCATCACAATACCTATCTTCTGCATTACATTATTTGCCATTTTCCTCTCGTTTTCCTCTCCCCCACTTCACCCTTGCTATTTTATTCGCCCTCTCTCTCTATCCTCCCTCTCTCTCTATTTACCTCTTTTTGCCCGTTTACTTTTTGTTTTCTCATGTGTTAGTTGGCTAGCTTGTCGTTATGTCAAGTCCTTTACCTTCTGCCTATATGTCTAAAATTGGGGAAATTATTGTCGATATGGAAAATAATAATATCATGAAAAATTCTGATGCTCCTGCTAAAGAACCTACCATCTTTCATACAAAAATATTCCGTGTTGGTGGTGCTAATATTATTGGAAAAGGAGTTATTCAAGATTTCTTTACTTGTGCCGGTGCTTTACCTTCTATGGGTAGTTCTATCCTTCACAGAACTAGTAGTCTTGCGGACGCTATTTCCATGCTTGTAGTTGAACTTGAAAGACAATTCATGCACATGCATCCTTCCATACAAAGGATTTTTCTGGAATTTTCTAATATTGAGCATTCTTCTGTTAAGCGTGCCGCTACTATATTTTTGGCTCACGAGTTTAGATTCATAATAAAAGGAGCCAAAGGAATCTTTGCGCATTATAGGGTGGACGCTTTCCGTCCTCCCATAGAGGCTATCCTCTTTGATCAAGAAGAAATAATGCGTTTTCAATCTCTAGACTATGTTGCTTTCAATGAAAATCTTAGAAAAAGGGTTCCTACCAATGTTTTAGTTGATAGAATTTCTGAACTTAATGATGATTTTGCTATTCGAAATAATGAACTAGGATATTCTCTTGAATATAGGCACACAAAGTTCTGTCAAAAGAATGCTTATAATGATGAATTGGTGGTGCATTATGAAGGACCAAAGGAGGAACCTATACCTCCCAAGGTTAATCTTGGGGACTTTTGTCCCGTTAAATTTAGCCCTTTTGATTACTTTTGCTTGCCTCAAAGAAAACTTGTTTCTGAATGTAGAGAATAGGAAATGAGTTTTAATAATCTATCTTACTATTATGGCAATACCTAGATCTATCCTTGCTTGTTATGCCTAGCTAGGGGCGTTAAACGATAGCGCTTGTTGGGAGGCAACCCAATTTTATTTTTATTCCTTACTTTTTGATCCTATTTAGTAATAAATAAATTATTTAGCCTTTTTTTTGGTTGTGTTTTTTGTGTTTAATTAGTGTTTGTGCCAAGTAGAACCGTTGGGAAGACTTGGGGAAAGTCTTGTTGAACTTGCTGTAAAAAACAGAAACTTTAGCGCTCACGAGAACTCCTGTCATTTTTATTTGGAAAGTGATATTTAGTTAATTCTTTTTGAATATGATTAATAGATAAATTCCTCACGTCCAGCAATTTATTTTAGAATTTTTGGGGTTCAAGATATTGCGCTAGCTACAGATTACTATAGACCGTTCTGTTTTTGACAGATTCTGTTTTTCGTGTGTTGTTTGCTTATTTTGATGAATCTATGGCTAGTAAAATAGTCTATAATCCATAGAGAAGTTGGAATACAGTAGGTATAACACCAATATAAATAAATAATGAGTTCATTACAGTACCTTGAAGTAGTATTTTGTTTTTTTTCGCTAACGGAGCTCACGAGTTTTTCTACTTTAAGTTTTGTGTTGTGAAGTTTTCAAGTTTTGGGTAAATATTTGATGGATTATGGAATAATAAGTGGCAAGAGCCTAAGCTTGGGGATGCCCATGGCACCCCCAAGATAATCTAAGGACACCTAGAAGCCAAAGCTTGGGGATGCCCCTGAAGGCATCCCCTCTTTCGTCTACTTCTATCAGTAACTTTACTTGGAGCTATATTTTTATTCACCACATGATATGTGTTTTGCTTGGAGCGTCTTTTATGATTTGAGTCTTTGCTTGTTAGTCTAACACAATCATCCTTGCTGTACACACCTTTTGAGAGAGCCATACATGATTTGGAATTTGATAGAATACTCTATGTGCTTCACTTATATCTTTTGAGCTTTATAGTTTTGCTCTAGTGCTTCACTTATATCTTTTAGAGCACGGTGGTGGATTTGTTTTATAGAAACTGTTGATCTCTCATGCTTCACTTAGATTATTTTGAGAGTCTTAATATCATGGTAATTTTCTTAAAATCCTAATATGCTTGGTATGCAAGATTAATAATAAAACTTTCGTATGGGTGTGTTGAATACTAAGAAAAGTTTGATGCTTGGTGATTGTTTTGAGATATGGAGGTAATAATATCAAAGTCATGCTAGTTGAGTAGTTGTGAAATTGAGAAGTACTTGTGTTGAAGTTTGCAAGTCCCGTAGCATGCACGTATGGTAAACGTTATGCAACAAATTTGAAGCATGAGGTGTTATTTGATTGTGTTCCTTATGAGTGGTGGTCGGGGACGAGCGATGGTCTTTTCCTACCAATCTATCCCCCTAGGAGCACGAACGTAGTGCCAAGGTTTTTGATGACTTGTAGATTTTTGCAATAAGTATGTGAGTTCTTTATGACTAATGTTGAGTCCATGGATTATACGCACTCTCACCCTTCCATCCTTGCTAGCCTCTTCGGTACCGTGCATTGCTCTTTCTCACATTGAGAGTTGGCGCAAATTTCACCGGTGCATCCAAACCCCGTGATATGATACACTCTTTCACACATAAACCTCCTTATATCTTCCTCAAAACAGCCACCATACCTACCTATTATGGCATTTCCATAGCCATTCCGAGATATATTGCCATGCAACTTTCCATCATTCCGTTTATCATGACACATTCATCATTGTCATATTGCTTAGCATGATCGTGTAGTTGACATAGTATTTGTGGCAAAGCCACCGTTCATAATTCTTTCATACATGTCACTCTTGGTTCATTGCATATCCCGGTACACCACCGGACGCATTCATATAGAGTCATCTTTGTTCTAGTATCGAGTTGTGATCATTGAGTTGTAAATAAATAGAAGTGTGATGATCATCATTATTAGAGCATTGTCCCAAGTGAGGTATAAAAAAAGGCCATAAAAAAGAGAAGGCCCCAAAAAAGAAAGTCCATAAAAAAGAGAAGGCCCAAAAAAATGAGAGAAAAAGAGAGAAGGGACAATGTTACTATCCTTTTACCACACTTGTGCTTCAAAGTAGCACCATGATCTTCGTAGTAGAGAGTCTCTCATATTATCACTTTCATATACTAGTGGGAATTTTTCATTATAGAACTTGGCTTGTATATTCCAACAATGGGCCTCCTCAAGTGCCCTAGGTCTTCGTGAGCAAGCAAGTTGGATGCACACCCACTAGTTTCTTTTGTTGAGCTTTCATACATTTATAGCTCTAGTGCATCCGTTGCATGGCAATCCCAACTCCTTGCATTAACATCAATCAGTGGGCATCTCCATAGCCCATTGATTAGCCTCGTTGATGTGAGACCTTCTCCTTTTTTGTCTTCTCCACATAACCCCCCTCATTATATTCTATTCCACCCATGTGTTATGTCCATGGCTCGCACTCATATATTGCGTGAAAGTTTATATGTTTGAGATTACTAAAGTATGAAACAATTGCTTGGCTTGTCATCGGGGTTGTGCATGATGAGAGCATTCTTGTGTGACGAAAATGAAACATGACTAAACTATATGATTTTGTAGGGATGAACTTTCTTTGGCCATGTTATTTTGAGAAGACATAATTGCTTAGTCAGTATGCTTGAAATATTATCATTTTTATGTCAATATGAACTTTTGTATTGAATCTTTCGGATTTGAATATTCATACCACAATTAAGAAGAATTACATTAAAATTATGCCAAGTAGCACTCCACATCAAAAAATCTGTTTTTATCATTTACCTACTTGAGGACGAGCAGGAATTAAGCTTGGGGATGCTTGATACGTCTCCAATGTATCTATAATTTTTTGATTGCTCCATGCTATATTATCTACTGTTTTAAACATTATTGGGCTTTATTTTACACTTTTATATTATTTTTGGGACTAACCTATTAACCGGTGGCCTAGCCCAGAATTGCTGTTTTTTGCCTGTTTTAGGGTTTCGAAGAAAAGGAATATCAAACGGAATGAAACCTTCGGAAACGTGATTTTCTCATCAGATAAGATCCAGGAGACTTGGACCCTCTGTCAAGAAAGCCACGAGGTGGTCACAAGGGTGGAGGGCGCCCCCTAGGGCGCGCCCCCTGCCTCGTGGGCCCCTCGAAGCTCCACCGACGTACTTCTTCCTCCTATATAATCCACGTACCCCCAAACGATCGGGGACGGAGCCAAAAACCTAATTCCACCGCCGCAACTTTCTATATCCACGAGATCCCATCTTGGGGCCTATTCCGGAGCTCCGCCGGAGGGCGCATCGATCACGGAGGGCTTCTACATCATCATCCAAGCCCCTCCGATGAAGTGTGAGTAGTTTACTTTAGACCTACGGGTCCATAGCTAGTAGCTAGGTGGCTTATTCTCTCTTTTTGGATCTCAATACAATGTTCTCCCCCTCTCTCGTGGAGATCTATTCGATGTAATCTTCTTTTTGTGGTGTGTTTGTTGAGACCGATGAATTGTGGGTTTATGATCAAGTCTATCTATGAATAATATTTGAATCTTCTCTGAATTCTTTTATGTATGATTAATTATCTTTGCAAGTCTCTTCGAATTATTAGTTTGGTTTGGCCTACTAGATTGGTTTTTCTTGCCATGGGAGAAGTGCTTAGCTTTGGGTTCAATCTTGCGGTGTCCTTTCCCAGTGATAGAAGGGGCAGCAATGCACGTATTGTATTGTTGCCATCGAGGATAACAAGCTGGGTTTTTTTATCATATTGCCTGAAACTATCCCTCTACATCATGTCATCTTGCTTAAGGCGTTACTCTATTTTTAACTTAATACTCTAGATGCATGCTGGATAGCGGTCGATGAGTGGAGTAATAGTAGTAGATGCAGAATCGTTTCGGTCTACTTGTCTCGGACGTGATGCCTATATACATGATCATACCTAGATATTCTCATAACTATGCTCAATTCTGTCAATTGCTCAATAGTAATTTGTTCACCCACCGTAGAATACTTATGCTCTTGAGAGAAGCCACTAGTGAAACCTATGGCCCCCGGGTCTCTTTCTCATTATATCAATCTCCATCACTTTATTATTGCTTTGCTTTTACTTTGGTTTTACTTTTTACTTTGCATCTCTATACCAAAATTACCAAAAATATTATTTATCATCTTTATCAGATCTCACTTTCGTAAGTGACTGTGAAGGGATTGACAACCCCTAAGCGTGTTGGTTGCATTGAGCTATTGTTTTTGTGTAGGTACGAGGGACTCGAGTGTAGCCTCCTACTGGATTGATACCTTGGTTCTCAAAAACTGGGGGAAATACTTACGCTACTTTGCTGCATCATCCCTTCCTCTTCGGGGAAATCCAACGCAGTGCTCAAGAGGTAGCAGTCCCATGTGTGCTAACATTGCATGTGCACTTTATAAAAAATGCAGTAGGAGAAACACAAAAAAGCTTTGCACTTGGCGAGAAAAAATGACATACCACTTCAGTGCAATCTGAGTGGTAATCACTCCTGCGCCACTTTGTCGTGACATCAGCATGACCAGTGTACTTCCTAGTGTCATGGATATCAAACGTCTGGCGATGCTGGTTCATCGTGTATAAGGAATAATGACCATCCTTGGAGTGCGGCATCATAATCTGTTCACATGAAAAACAAAAAATGGGATGAAAACTTATTTCGACACGTAGCGCTAGAACCACTATTCCAAAAATTAATTATAAAAAGAAATGCAACAAACCAAAAAATAACGACGGGAAACAATGAACTTACCAGTTTTGCATCCAACAGGTTTACATCGTCACTCACAAAAACCTTGAACCGGTTAACTGCATCTTGTAAAACAAACGAGCTATGCACCTAGCAACACAAGGTTTCCTTCGTCATCTCTCGTCACAAAGGTTTCCATCTGAAGAACATACTGCAAAGAAAAAAGAACAAAGAAAGGACATGAAAAAAATAATAAACAATGCATGCAGGCATGGACATAAAAAAACCAGTACAATAGAAAAAAATTACAGCACACGTTTACCGTGATAAATAAACTAAACCCATTTCAGGGTCTTGCTTCCAGTATTTGATGACAAAATCCATGAGATATGAATCCATTAAAGCTCCTTTGCCAAATGTATTATAGATATAGGCAACAGTGTAAGTATCAAGATCACCAAAAGGACTGTTCACCATAAAGAACGCATTCCTGCAGTAAACATACAGAGATGGGATCAATAAAATTAAAATTAAAAACAAAACACACAAAAAGGATCAAAGGGCACACACATGAAACTTACTTGTGGTATTTGGTTACAAAATCTTTGCTGGGAACAAGATCCTTTATTTTCCTCGCCTCATCAATATATTTGAACCTCGGAGGCTTCAATTTCTCTATAGAGCATCTCAACTTAAAAGCCCTCTCACCTGCCCTCTTGTTCGAAAAAACTTCAACGTCAACCACAGGAGGACGATTAATTGCTGCACTCTGAGTCCTCGTGATGCGAGTCCTCGTGGAGAGCTAGGTCGAGAAAAACTTCCACCATCAGGTCCAGACGCCACAACTGTGTTCAAACCATCTCCAGCCAAAGAACCAGAATTATCTGGAGAGATTTCAATGGTGCAATCAATCATAACCACATTAGAACCCTGGGACTCGAAAAGTGACGTACAACCTTCATGAACCCCCCATCAAAACCTAAAAACGTGTAGAAAAAACATGGAAACACTCAGCACAAAATACAAAACCAAAAACATGTAATACATCTCATTAAAATAAAAAAATGTAGTTCACTAATGAATAGAATGCAGCACAATTGTCTACAGCAATGCAGTCCACTTGTCTATAGCAATGCAGAATAAAAAAATGTATACAACAATGCAGCCCACTTGTATACAATAATGCAGCCCACTTATAAAGAACAATGCAGCTCGCTTGCCCAAAAAATAAAACACATCTCATTAACACAACAAATAAATATACACATACATTCTAAATCACGAACTTAACTAAACAAACTATTAAAAAAAGCTCGTAAGAACCGGAAGCAAGCAGTAAACAAAAAATAAAGGAAGGAAGGATAAAGAAGTTCAGTAAAACAACCTTTATCTGCAAAAATTAAAAGTGATGTTAAATCAAGGGAACACTTTCTCGATGTAGAGCATGGCCTTTCTGATGTAGCCAATGTGCTCCACCCCAAACTGAGCAACTCAAACACCATCCCAAGTCAGCAGGAATTGAAATACATAGAATCCACAATCATGCCTGCAATAAAAGAATAAAAAACATCAGTTTCACAAAAATGAAAATTAAAAAAAACTTGAGCAGTATGGTGAAGAGGGGTTGTACGGAACACACCCATTAGGCTGCATTGGGACAATGACATGTTTCAACACAAATCCATCAAGTGTAGGAGGATTTAGCGGCTCATCAGAACATGAGCTTCCTTCTTTCCATGCACACTTGATATTTTTAACCATCCTCCTAAAAACCCTGATCGCATCAGGGCTGCCAGGTTTATTGAGTGAGTCAAGAAATTCAAACCGCCTTTCTTTCACATTTAACACAACTACACAATAATGACCAACGCCATCCCTCGTATCTGGCGGATCAAAAGTTGCAAAAAGGACCTGTTCGAAGCACGGTAATAAATAAAATTATTATAAGAAGAAGAAACAGAACACTGTAAAAACAAACGCGCAAAATATAGTTTTCGACACATAAAAACGTTACTCACCATATCCTTTTTATCAACACGCTCCTCGGCTTTTGAAGAGAACATCATTTTAACACTCCTACCTACAGTACCACCATTCCAATTATTTGTCTGCCAATACAAAACTCAAAATCAAATAGTGCTCAAGAAAACATGTCGTCGCACGAAATCAGAAAAGAAAATCAAAAAAATAAAACAAAAATTTCTGCATTGTTACACAAATATGGTATGAGACAACCATTGTCGGAGACCCCTTAAACTTATCTACCAGCAAAGAAACCCCAAGATCTACAAGTCTTGTAGTGAGCATCCCTTTATCCCAAAAGGATTGACCAACTTCACCAATTGTAATATCACCCATCTTAGTTTTAAAAGCAATCATGTCCCTGAATTTTTCATGAAAAACTGAAACATAAGATACTAAAAAAATAACAACAAAGAAAAAGGGCTAAAAACCAAAATTAGAAAATACATATGAACAAAACAATTTCTAAAACACCATACTTCTTCTTGTTGTCCTTCCGAACCCTCGTAACAGCAGCATACAACTCATTGTATCTTTTCAGAAGAGCTGAATCAATGCTCGACGGTGTCACAACTGGAAGTTCCTCATCTGTAATAAAAAGATGAAGTTCACTTATCCAAGATAATGAAGTTCAAATATTAAGATAAAGAAATTCTGCTAGCTATTTTGAAAATCATAAACAAAATATCAAGTTCCACTTATCATTAAACATCTAATACAGATACCATAGTAATTAAACAAAATGAAATGAGAAAAACTTCAATTGCACTGTTCGAAACAAAATTCTTGCCTTCAGTGTCAGAGTCTTCATGCTGTTGTTCTTCAGAGCTGACCAAAGAAATTTCTTGGATAGGTTGCGACGAATCCACCACAACCTCACTGGACTGCCCTTCTGCAGCAACATCAGTATTCTCTGGATTTACAACAGTCTAGTCAACCGCAACGTCCTTAGATACTTCAGCTACATGAGGCTCCACTCTCAATACTTCAGGAACATCATTGGTCGCTAGACAAAGAGGGGAAGCAACAACACTAACAGCAGGGACGACATTCTCCAACGGCTTTTCAATGCCAAAATCAGGATCTTCATGACGACTAGGGGAAACAGCATCATGGGATTCTTGAGCTAAAGAAGGGCCTGCACAGTCGACGGCAACTGATGCAGAAGCATCAACACTGCCACCACCATCAACAGCACAACCACCCTGATTCAGATCAATGTGAACATCCACGTTTTCTTCTCCAGGCTGTGGAAATTTTAAAACACACACAATAACACAAAATGAGCATGGGGATAATTAAGACAACAACACACGGGACACTTATGTCAAAGACTGCTGACAAGATACATAGAACAACTGCAGTCCACATATGCAAAACAACTGCAACCCACGTGTATCAAAACAACTACAACTTCAACCCACATATACATAAAAAAAGAACCGCAGTTCACTTTGTCAAATGCTGCAGTTCAGTGATGTTAAATACTGAAGCTTACGTATGTAAAACATTATGGACCACGCATGCGAAATGGAATGCAGTTCACTTATGTCAAAGACTAAAGCTCACACGTGTAAAACTATTGCAGCTAACATATGTAAATGAAAATGCATATGGTGAACATAACAGCGTACATCAAGTTTACAACAAAAAAATTAGATTACAACACACTAACAGAACAAGTAATACAACTATACCTTATCAGCTACAACATCCGGAGGGGACGATGCATCAGCCAAGACCTCATCCTTCCCAGAGCCATCATAGGTCTCTTTGTGTAAACCACAAGCAGAAACACCAGTCTACATGCATAGAACAAACCAAAAACAAAAATAAGATGATAACGACCAAAAAAGAGAAAAACTTCAACTATGCACAAGCAGTACACACTTTACAACCGTGAAGTACACAAAAAATACAATAAAAATGGAAAGCAACAAATGCAAGTTTAAGAAGAGGGACACATGGCAGAAGTACTTGTACCTGACCAATTCCATCGTCCCTAGTTCCATGGACGCCAGAAGATTCCACTCCAGCCTATCACAAAAAACAAAAATAGTGACAAGCAGTCCACATAATACACAAAAGAGGTTCAGAGCCACAAAAAACCTAGAACATACATTATCAGTGCCAATGCCAGTGTCCTGATGGTTCATTTCATCCAAAATATGCCCAGCACCCTTCTCATACCGACCGCATTTTTCCTCTTGTGAATGTCTCAATTGAGCATAAGAATATCGAACATTCATCACTACAATCTTCAGGCTTTGAATCACGCCACAATCAAAATTGTGAGCAGCAACAATATCTTCATCTCGTGGGCAATGGCCAACATGGAAAAAACCACCAACTGTCCTCAACCTGTCACCAGAGGTTGGCAAATCTCCAGTCAACTTCAAAACCTTCAGAAGAAGCTCATCAATCTCCTCGTGTTTTTTGCCGCCAACAAATGACTGTTTAGAAGAGCTTATATTATCAAACATCTATAGAGCCATGAAACCACGAGTACGCGACACCTCATCATCACAGGCAGGAAGCTGGCTACATATAGGCTCATGAAACCTAGCATGAGTGCTAGGTCCTGCATCAGAACTGCCGCATGCAACTGCAACAGGACGGTTGTACACAATATCACCTAACGCCTTCCACTGCAAAAAAAGACAAGAGGCAAAGAGAAGTACACATGTGAGTACTAGAAAAGTTCAGATTTATAATGGCTGCACCTTTTAAAAAACTGATATTAAAAACTCAGATGAACTAACCGGCAGCTTCCCAAATTTGTAAGTTTCCAAGTAAATATTTCCCTTCACAAGCACATCCTCATTGTATAACTTCATCGGGTCCTTGGTCGTCAGGTATGATGCACGTGTGCATGACTGAAAATTTGCGAAGCTTCAAGCAGTCAAGATACATAATCAGGGGGCAATGGCACAACCCTCTGCACAATTCTGCTTGCTACCTTCTGTTTGCCACCTCACCACAGCTGCCTGCAACTCATCAACAACAAGCTGGCAAAAGTCCATCTGAGCCATAGCCGCATAATCCATGTTCTCTACCATTGCAGCAACTCTACCCAAATGAACTGTAGGCTCGGGGCACAGCAAATTCTGGTAGAGTATCAGGAAGAACACCTTCACAGCAAGGTCAACAGTCACATGATCATCTTCCTCCACTAACACCTTCAACTTCTCAAGCAAGTCCTTGACTCCTATACTTTTTGAACGGTCAAAGCGAAGCTCATCCTTGAGGGCACTCAACGAGTCATCATGGCCGCTGGCAGCAGGCATGGGTGCAGTGTGACGTCTCATGGGTAAATCAAAAATGTGATGAACTGCATCACGATTGATTTGAAGAGCCCTGCCATTCCCAAAGTCCATTATCATGGTGGTAGGATCAATCACTCCCATCAAATAGCACATAAGAATGCGTGACACATTTTTCTTTACTGTCAGTTCAAAGACAACACCAAATCTAGCATCCCGAACACGACTACAGTGTGCCTCTTTCAACAAGGCAGTAGCCTTGCAAATAGTGGGAAGCGACAAATGTACGGTCTTGTTAAATCAAGAATCATCCCCCTCAGCATCATCTTCAGCTGCATTGCTCTTACTAGACTTCTTCCTCTGTGTAAAGGGAAATGCAATCCACATTAGAAGACTAGCCATAAAAAAGAGATAGAGAAAACACAGATAGAATAACAATGAAGGAAACAAATGCAGTCCACTTCAACAAACCTTTGGAACAACATCCACCTCCTCGCCAGAGTCACCACAAACATCTTCATCGACATCATCACAGGAACGCTTGGGTAGACTCTTAGATGAACCACAGTCTTCGCGTCTACCACTATGAACATCCCTCACAAAATCAGCAAGCACAAAGTCGTCATCATCAGAGTTGGGACCTTTGGTGACATGTAGTCTCTTGCACTGAGGATCATCCTTTCCACCAGCTTCAGCAGTTCTCTTGCCAAGATTCTTGTTCATGCCAGCAACACGTGGACTCCGCCGAGGTGTACCACCTTCCTCAGCAACAGTACTTGGACTCTTCTTATGCAAAGAAGGCTTCTTCACCTTGGCAAATTTGGCATCCTTGGCACCATCTGCAGCTCTCCTTTGCTTCTCCTTCCGCGCAAACTCTTTTGAGTCACTTTCAAACCTCAACTTCTTCTTGCTTTGCTTCAACTCATATTCACGAAGCTGTTCCGAGACCATCCAATCCTGTGTAACTTCCTCTGTACCATCAACAGACTGCGATTGTGTCTCAGAAAAAACGGGACGTCTCTGGTCAAAGCTCACACCAACATTACCCTCTGCAAAATAATGGTCAATCAATTGAGTAACCTCCTCCAACCCAGGCGCCCCAGCATGGAAAACAGACACTGCGTTAAAATGAAGTTTGACTATGGTCGTTAAAAGGTGCACAAAAAGAACAAATGCAGTACACTTAGACATATAAAATGCAGTGCTCCAACCATAAGCTAAAAATAAAAGATAATGCATTGCACAACAACAATGCAGTTCACACATACATATAGTGGAGTTCACATATACAAAATAAATACAGTGCTGCATACACTAACTTCATGTTTGTTCCCAACAAAATGCCGGACTAGATACAACAAGGCAAATGGTACAACATCAAAAGTAAACCAGCATACACAAAATAAACAAATCAATCACATACTAGAAGGAGGAGCCACACTTATGGGAGAAGTTTCAATCGGCGAATTCAATTGATGTCCTCCCTCGACACCATGATCCTTACCACCAGGACAACGAGAGCCAATTGGTGTATCATTATGAGAACTGCAATCACCTGCTTGATTCAAAAAGAACCAGAAACAGAAATTACAAAACATCACATGACAAAATAATGCAAACGAACGCTGACAACTAACAGAGCATAAACCAATATGCATGATGATTTAGGAAACTAGATAAACATCAAACAAAATAAACAAAAGCCTAAAATAAGCACTCCACATACCCTGAACTCCTCCTCCCATTCTGCTCGGCGAAGACATGGCGTTTGCCTGCAGCACAATGACGAAGTGACAGATATAAGCAACAAAATTGGCAAAAATCTCACGAAACCCTAGATCCACCTTGCTACACACGAGTATCGACTCTAAATCGAGATAAAATCGGCTGCCTACAGAAAAATTACACAAGCAAAAATAGGCAACAGCAACTACGAGAATAACATAACAAGACGAGGGGACGATCAACAACGAGGACAAGTGGAACGTACCACAAAAAAGTTGCGGCGACGGCGGCGGTGGCGACGATGCGGAGGGGGGGAGGGTGCGGCGACGGGAATGGACAGGAAAGGGCTGCGGGAGCACAGCGGTAAGGGCTCGCGGAGCGGATGACAACGCGGAACGCAGGAATAAGAACCTCTTGAGGGCGGTGGTTCCTCGGGCGACGACGGTTGCTGCGGGCGACAGCGGTTTTGCTCGAGGAAGGAACTGCAAGAGAGGAGAGGGCATTCTTCTCGGTCTCTCTCCCTGTCAGCGGAGCGGTGGGATCACCTGGAACAGACACGTAGGAGGCCCGCTTGTGGCAAAGGGCAACATAAAACGGGCCGGCCCAAAAACGGCCCGGCTAAAATAAAAAAGACCACATCAAAACGCACATGATGTAGTTTGCTGTGAAGAACAATGAAGTTCGATGGGTAAAACAAAATATAATAAACGCAGTTCATAAAAAAAAGTTAAAATAAAAAACAGCACGCATGTTAAGAAAACGCATCCGAAAAGAAAAAGTCTACCTTAAAATACACTACAAAAAAAGACACATCCGTGACATTTTGGGCCGAACGAATTTTTTTTCTGTCATACATATGACACTTCTACAACAATAATTGTGACAAAACCTAGTATCATCATAGATGTGGTGGGCTCCTACTTCTATGACAAAAAATCATCACAGAAAATGGGCTTTTCGTCCTGGGCGGGCCGGAGACGCAGCTGCATGACATTCTTTGGGCCGTCCATGACGGAAAAAACCATGGTAGAAGCGAGGGGGAGGAAAATTTCGGGGAGTTCCCGGTTACGGTGGGAGGTCGGGGGCCGAGCGATGCGCGTTTCTCTCTTAGGCGTTGGCTCTAACTGAGCCCGAGCGAGGCGTTGGGCTCTAACTGAACCCGAGCGATTGCACTACAGACTACGCGTTACTGAACCCGAGCGATCGATCAATGGCTGTTAACTGAACCCGATCGAGCGATTCCTTCGCTACTGCTACTAACTGAAGCCGATCGATTGGATGAACAGTGAGCGTTGCCGGGGGGGTGGATGAACAGTGAAGCGGTGGCGTTGCCTCTGGATGAACAGGACCCCGTGGTGTGGAGGGCTGGATGAACATTAGACGGTGGAGGGGTGCCCGTGGAGGGGTGGTTGAACAGGACCCCGTGGTGTGGAGGGATGGATGAACAGTAGACGGTGGAGGGGTGCCCGTGGAGGGGTGGTTGAATAGTAGCCGGTGGAGTAGCACGTGGTGGAGGCTGGATGAACAGGAGCCCGTGGAGGCTGGAGGAGGTCGACGGTAGCCCATGGAGGCTGGAGGAGGTCGACGGTAGCCCATGGAGGCTGGAGGAGGTCGACGGTGGAGATGAACAGTATCCCGTGGAGTCCCGTTTTGCGGTACGCCACACCCCTCCCGATGAACAGGACCCCCGTTTCGACCGTAGGAGGTCTGTTTTGTCCGTTTTGCGGTACGCCACACCCCTCCCGATGAACAGGACCCCCGTTTCGACCGTAGGAGGTCCGTTTCGTCCGTTTTGCGGTACGCCACACCCCTCCCGATCAACAAGACCCCCGTTTCAACTGCAGGAGGTCCGTTTCCTCCGTTTTGCGGTACGCCACACCCCTCCCGATCAACAGGACCCTGTTCCGAACGTAGGAGGTTCGTTTCCTCCATTTTGCGATACGCCAGGCCTCGTTTCCATCGCCTGTTCCGTCCAAGCCCTCCCGATGAACACGACCATGCGTTCTGTTCCGACCCAGCCGGTTGGCTCCCACGCGTTCCGTTGCCTCACGATGAACACGACGCCTTCCGTTGCCTCCCCATGAACACAACGCATTCTGTTGCCTCCCCATGAACACGACGTATTCCGTTGCTTCCCCATGAACACGACGACGACGCTGTTTCTCCATTCCGACCCAGCCATGTAGACGAGCCCTGGCCGTACATATGCGCGAGTAGGCGTTCGAGACCCCGCCCGTATGTACACGTGATCGTATTTTCTTTCCTGCACCCTGGCCGTTGTACGTACGTGTACATGCTACGTGCGCGCCTCTACTACGACACGTGTGCGCCTCTACTTCCACCAGTATATATGTACGTACACGTTCACGACCAGAATGGCAACGCTATGTACGCATCAACCAGGTGGGTCCCGACTGTCAGGCACTTCCTTGCGTGCGAAGATGTAGCTGGTGGGTCCCAGCAGTCAGGGGGGAAATGTTTTTTCACGAAATACGGTGGCCCGTCCGGTGGGTCCCTGCTGTCAGGTGGAGAAATAATTATTTTACACGTAATAAGGAGGCACTTCCTTGCTGCGGCCGTGGACCCAGCTGTCAGCCTCTCCACGTACAGTCCACGTCCGATGGAAGCCGTTCCTTAACCATGTTGACCACGCCGCGCCGAGAGCACCAGGGCAGTGGATGACGGCGAGGCCTAGGAAGGGGACGACGCGGAGCCTGGGAAGACGCGGCAGTGGATGCCCACACGTCGAGGAGTACGAGGGTTCACTGGTTCGCTGCGGTGTGAGGCTGCCATCTCCGCAGAATAACAGGGGGTGTGGGTGAGTAGAGGGATGGCCTGGCCAGCGGTGAGAGTAGTAGGGGGCGGTGACGCCTCCGCCACATCGCAGCCAGCCACGGGAGGCAGGAGCACGAGGCACGACTGGCGCTGGTTTGGGCGGCTGGAACAAGAAGACCAGAGGTTGAAGAAGCACTACGGCCGTTGGATGGACATCGTACGGTCACTCGAGCTAGAATCGTGGATATTGACTAAGTTAACAAAGCCCTCCGTCCCCATCAACTTAGTAGGCCCACAAGTCAGCCTGCCACTATACTGGGTCCCAGCTAACAGGGGGAGTGTTCATTTTTTTGTGCGTAATAAGGAGGCACTTCCTTGCATGCGAAGATAGTTGGTGGGTCCGAGCTGTCAGCGGCGGCAACGTTTTTTTCGCGAAATACAGAGGCCCTTTCGGTGGGTCCCTGATGTCAGCAGGAGGAATCATTATTTTACGCGTATTAAGGAGGCATTTCCTTGCGTGCGGCCGTGGACCCAGCTGTCGGCCTCTCCACGTACAGTCCACTTCAGATGCATGTAGGTCGTTGACCACGTTGACCAGGCCGCGCCGAGAGCACCAGGGCGGTGGACGACGGCGAGGCCTAGGAAGGGAACGACACGGAGGCAGGGAAGACTCGGCAGTTGTTTCCCACACGGAGGGGAATATGACTGTACGAGGGTTTACTGGTTCGTCTGCCGTCGCCGGAGAATAACAGCAGGTGTGGGTGAGTAGAGGGATGGCTAGGCCAGCGATGGGAGTACGGTGGGGCGGTGAGGCCTGCGCGGAAGCAGAGCCGGTCGCGGGGAGGAGGGAGCAGGCAGTCCCGTCGGCGCTTGTTTGAGCGGCTGGAGTAGGAAGAGCAGAGATTGAAGAAGCACGACGGTCGTTGGATGGCCATCCAACAGTCACTGCTTGTGCGTCAACCTTTTTTAGGAAAGCCTCAAATCTGTGGAAAACAACATACATCCCATTTGCCATTATTTCTAATAATTTACAGCCCATTTGCTAATTATTAAGGTTTTTTTGGAGCCCATATTCTTTTTGTTAGCATTACAGCCCATATTGTGGCCACGGTTAAAAAATTATACGAAATTTTGCATATTTCGGTGTGGTGCGAACTATTTTTAATCCTGAAATTTCGACTAACATTCAAACTGATTTTAAAAATAAATGTATATCAATATAAAATCCAACAAATTCTCCACGCATAAAAATTAATGTAATTTAAAATCTCGAAATGAAAAAAAAGATATTTGAAACTAATTGCCGGTTTGATGTGTTTTAAATATGTACAACCCATTTCTCATTACTGATGGGCCATTTTCTCGGCCAGCCGAATGAAAGCTCTCCTCGTCTTGAAAGATTTGCAGCCCAACAGGCCTGACAAAGTGACTTACTTGCAAATCACAAAAAAAACTGGGCTGTGGCCATGGACCCAGCTGTCAGCCTCTCCACATACAGTACTCTTCCGATGGAATGTCGTTGACCACGCCGCGCCGAGAACACCAAGGCGGTGGACGACGGCGAGGCCTAGGAAGGGGACAACGCGGAGCCGGGGAAGACGCGGCAGTGGATACCCACGCGGCGAGGAGTATGAGGGTTCACTGGTTCGGCTGCGGTGTGAGGCTGTCGTTGCCGCAGGGCCTGGCTAGCGGTGAGAGTAGTAGAGGGCGATGAGGCCTCAACGGCCGCACAACCGGCCACTGGAGGCAGGAGCAGGCGGTCTCCCCGGTGCTGGTTTGGGCGGCTGGTGCAAGAAGAGCAGCGATTGAAGAAGCAGCATGACCGTTCGATTCAAATCCAACGGTTACTGCTGCTAGAATCGTTTGTTGACTAAGTTGACAAGCCCTGCGTACGCGTCAACTTAGTAGGCCCACAGGTCAGCCTCCCAACCGGTGCGCCCCTGATGTCAGTGGGAGGAATCATTTTTTCGCGTAATAAGGAGGCAGTTGATTGCATGCGGCCAGGCCAGCGGAGGGAGTAGGGTGGGCCAGGGAAGCCTGTGCGGCATCACAGAGGGCCACAAGAGGAGGGAGCAGGCAGTCCCGCTGGTGCTAGTTTAGGCGGCTGGAGCAGGAAGATCAGAGATTGAAGAAGCACGTCGGCCGTTGGATGGACATCCAACATTCACTGCTGCTAGAATCGTGTGTTCACTGACAAAGCCTTGCGTAAACAAGTCAGCCTCGAAATATGTGGCGTGTACAGCCCATTTTCTATTATTTTTTATAATTTTTACTCATTTTCTAATTCATATGGAATTTATTGCAGCCCATTTTCCATTTTTAGAACTACTGGCCATTTTCTGGTCAGTACCGGGGTAAAAAAATTGGGCCAATTCCAGTTCTGCCCCTAACTCGAACCCACTACTCAGTTTTGCCCCTAATTTTCAGGTATGCTCAGTTTTGCCCCTCCGCCGTTAGTGTCACTTATAGAAATGCCCTTTTGCACCGTTACCGTCCGGTAAAAGTACTTTGACCATCCAGAAAAAAATAGCAAAAAAAATCAAAAACATATGAAATTTGGTGGGATCGAAGATAGTCATGTCCGCAAGGCGCGTGCACATTTTTGTGTTGGTTGGACACTCCGGGAGCTCGTGGCAAAGGAAAACAAAAATAATTTATGCCTATGAACAGTAAATTCGAAAAAAAATAGCAAAAAAGTTCAAAAAAAATTGAATTTATTTGGCGGAAAAGAGGCTTGAGTGCACAAAGTGCTTGCAAGTTTTGGTGATCAAATGACGTACGGGGCGCTCTAGAGAAAAAAACAAAATAGTGTATTTTTTGAAAGTTTTTTTGAGCTAAAATTTGTTTTTTTTCTCCATGAGCTCCTACAATGTCCAAACACAACAAAAACGTGCACACATCTTGCGCACCTGAATATCTTGAGTCCCACGAAATTTCATATTTTTTTGATTTTTTTTCTATTTTTTTTGAATTTACTGCTCGCATGCGTACAAAATTTATGTTTTCCTTTGACCCGAGCTCCCGGAGTGTCCGAACGGCATGAAAATGTGCACGCGCCTTGCGGACATGACTATCTTCGATCCCACCAAATTTCATATTTTTTTGATTTTTTTTGCTATTTTTTCAGGACGGTCAAAGACCTTTGACCGGACGGTAACGGCAGAGAAGGGCATTTCTATAAGTGAAACTAACGGCGGAGGGGCAAGACTGAGCATACCTAAAAATTAGGGGCAAAACTGAGTAGTGGGTTCGAGTTAAGGGCATAGATGTAAATGTCCCAAAAAAATTAACTAAATATGTGGGAAATTTTGAAAATTCGCAATTTTTTGCTAGGGAACAAAATATTCTTAATCCAAAAATTAATAGCCATACTAAAACAAATTTAAAAATAAATTAGTACTATGTCATGTTAAATCCAATGAAATACGTATAAGATATCAGTGAAGAACAAAAACAAAAAAAGAAACTTATATCCCATTTGCTATAATTTTTTTGGAATTTTCAACCCCTTTTGATATTACTTTTAACAGACATTGACCATACTCTTAAGCCAGGCCAGAATGCATCCCTCCCTGTCTTGAAAGATTTACAGCCTAGTAATTCGGAGAAAACAAATAGGCCTAGCTTGGGTATTCTTCAAAAAGAAATACTGGGCTACCTATTTTCCCAAAGAACTGGTGCATAAGCATTTAGCTTTATTTATTTATTTACTTATTTATGTTTAGGGGACCATGAGCATGTACCTGGGCCAGATTCATGTGAGAGCCTCCCCTCCAGTTAATTATGGGCTTCTCTATTGGGCCTTCATCAGTGGGCTGCATGTTATCAACAAGTGGAAAATGTGTTCCGTACGAAAAATAGTATGCGCTACGAACGGTATGGGGCACTAAAGGATCAAACCGTGCAACGGCTTCCAAAACATTGTGTTTGTCGTTCTAACAACACATTTATTCAACCAACAGACGAAATATACTACTGATGTACATTGAAAACAGCAGCAGCAACCAGGGCTGGGGGTGCAACAGAAGCAGTAAGCAGGCCAGAAGAGTGAAGACGAAGCTCTCTCTTCCAAACCAAACATCAGCCATCATTACAAAAGGGCTACCTAAAAAGAACAAGTCTATGCATCAAACTAAATAAAGATCCTACTACACCAAGTGTACGCATCTAACTAACTGGCTTAGTTAGACGTTACTATTTATTAAGTTGTGGAGATTGGCTGACGGCTTGAACCAGATGGGTGCTTGACGGGGGAAACTCCAGCCAGCAGGTCGAAGTCTGATACTTGCGACCCTCTCTCCTACTTTGGGCTGCAGAGCATGGCGGCACATATCAGGGTATGGTGCATGTAGAGACGCATGGTACGTTGTGTACACATAGTTTTTCCTGATGAACGAAACCGCGCTGCCCTCATGATCCTTGCCGTCGGTTATCTCCTGGTTAATCGGATAATTCAGTCTGACAAACAGAGAGCATGTACAAAGGCTACTTACCAGCCTCTAGTCAAAAATTCCTGAAGGCCCAGAGAAGCTGGGATCCTGCTCAAAGAGCTTGCAGTGACTGTGATTGTATTCCGCAAAACAACATGTCCTATACGTGCGAACGATCATCAATCTTTCGTCATTGTCTGATCGAGCCAGGAACCACCTACAACTGCCATGCCGCTTTTCTTTGAAAGGTTCTGGGATTAGGAAGGGTAGGGACACCAGGCGGCCTACAACATCATATCAAGTTGGAGTCAAATAAAAAAGGGCTCTTGATTTAGTCAATCTTAAGAACAGCATGTTATAAGCATGAATATTTTTTTCAGCAAATGTTGACAGTAATATAAGCAAGCCATCATGATATCATAGGAAAGTAACATACTGCTGTAACAGCCGTTTGTAGCGATGACTGGAGTAGGCCAGCAATACGTCCAGCCATAGAAGGAGTCGACAACGTAAATAAAGCCCTTGTGTTCAATGGCATCAGAGAACCATGGAGGATGTATGATCCTGCGATGGACGTGCAGATTTATCCACTTACCTCAGTGACCTGTTAGATAGGTGAGACCGCGGTTGAAGAACACAATTAGCCTGAAATCTTTATAATTCACAGATCTTGTGGGCACTTGGCAGATTACAACCTTGAGCATATCAAACTTGGTATCATGTTGGCTACTGTAAGATTCCGAGTATTCTGGGCCGCGGTGCCAAAGCAGTGCAGTGATAATCGAAGGAAGGGGGATCAATCGCCGGGTGTAGACCTCCACGAGCATCCAGCTGCCGCGACCATCGACGAGCACCATCCAAGATGTGTTCATGCCGACCCAGTACATACCGTTAATGTAGTTGAGGCTGACGGGGATCTGATCGTAGTCAAGAGGGTTGATGCTCGCCACCCTATGATCGTTATGCTGCGTGACACGCCATTTCTGAAGATCAGGCGACATTAGCAAGCAAGGAGCTGGCTTAAAAAGCTCCGGCCCGAGGGCTTTGAGTAAATGTTATATCCCCGACGAGCATGCGGTGAGCGGCATGGTACTGAGATTGTCCACACGCAAAACAACGAGCTTGATTACCTCTATGGGGAGCGAATTCCAGCCACTCTTTCGGCGAACGCTGCTCGATTCTGCCATTGTTAGTGCTTGGGTTTCGGACGAGGGGGGGAGGCGCCTTAGCGGGGATGGAAGATTGGACGAGATTATGTGCGAACAAAGATGGAGAAGTGAATATGTGCTGCGGGAAGTGGACAGGTGATGATGACTACAACACGCCGCTTGACTTACGAGACACATACCAGCAGCGTAGGGTCATGTCAATGCCAGACAACTTGCTTGAGTGATCACAGTACTGGTACTCCCTACAGTGCTATGCCCTAACTTGCTTGAGTAGAGTAGTAGAGTAGGACTCTACTCTACTACTAGCACCGGAGGAGTAGTATAGTCTAATCTAAAATAGTTAAAAACTTCAATGCCCGAGCGTGGAACGACCACGAACCGTGCTCAAAGACTGTGTCTACGTGGTGTTTGGACATGGGTGACAACCTCAACGCCAACGGTGCTGCTCTCGTTGCACCGTATGTGTTTCTGTCCTTCCTGTTCGAAATCGTGGTAGAATTCATGTTTCTACTCTGTATCCTACTACTATGCTAGTCCACATGATTAGTTTCATCTCTGCTATAGCTGTCATGATTTATTTTGTGCTTATTCAAATTAAATCTCGTAGTAACTTGCTCATATATTCAACTGGCGCAACGTCCCCTACAGCCACTCCCGTTTCATGGACGGCCTAGTCGATACCTCCAAGGAGCCCTTCGTCCACTGCTATGCATGCCCGATGCCGTTTTGTGGCTCGCTGGCGGACATGGTGCATCACCTCACGGATGCGTGCAACGGTCACTACTGGCCCTTGGCAGAGAACATCAAGTACGAGACGTGCTACCCGTTCACCATGCCGGAGTCGCTAGAGGATCACCGCTGCCTGCTAGTCTCGGAGGAGGACGGCAACGTCTTCCTCTTGATCGTGGGCACCGGCGAGGCCCGCGCAGGCCGCCGCCCCGTCTCTGCAATGTGCGTCAGGGGCGACGCCGCTGACACTGGCACTGACACGAGGCCGATGTACGGGTGCGTGGTCAGTGTTACTACCCCTCCAGGTCGCGTGGGCGGCGACACCGGCCTCATCGAACGGACTTGGACTCTGGGGAGCTGGGACTATCCCGCCAATGTGGACTTGGAAAACCCATGGCATCCTTTACCCCCCGACGCGGTGCACGGGGACTCCAAGGAGGTTCACCTGGACATACGCGTTATCAAGTTAAATGTTGATCATTAGTCTTCGCTCAATGTAATCCGCTGTCTAAGCATGTGGAGACTTCCATGCAGGATCTTGCTCTATTGGAGTATCACGCATGAATAAACGTGTATCCGTTTATGGTTTAGTCTAGAATCTTCCATGTATGAATTTTTACTACAGTACTGGTGAAAGACTTACGATGAACCATTTCTTACATCTCCTCTACCCGCTTGCAAGTCATCCTGATTTAATCCCTCTGTCTAGGTGTATAAGGGCATGGTTAATATTACTTAATAGCATAGCCAACTGTTGACTATAAGAAAGTGCCATGTCATCTGTAGCCAACATGTATAACAATCGATACTCAAAAACTAATTCTTAAAGATCATTTCTTGCAAAGCACAATAAGTGTTATTTCTTCAGAAGTTTTGGATGCATGTTGAACAGTTGAACGCTTTTGTTTGCAAAAGATACCTTTTTATCTATTTCACCCAGATGTTTGTGAGCTCTAGAGATGAAATAATATCCAAAGAAACCTATCGATACCCGTTACACATGAGATGACCCCCACATCCTTTGTCAAAATAAACAACTCCCCGATCAATGCATTTCACTCTTCGGTGCAACGCACGGGCACCTTCTACTATAGATTAGTACGACCAAAAATTGAACTAACATTATATATAGTACGATAAATGATGATGCATGTCACCTAAAATTATATCATTCAAAACTATGTTCAAATACGAATCCAACGATATAGCTTTTGTTGACATGCACTAACATTTTGTCAGTTAAATCTTCAGTCAAATTCAATGGGGGACTAATAAACCACGACTGATGTAGTACAAGTGTAGAGGGCGGCGCTGCACAGGAGTCTCACCTCTCACCCCGCTCGTGGCACGGCAGTAAAGCCGTCATATCACAAACCCAACCACACCCAGTAATAAGTGGCCTGGTAAAATAAACGGACAAGCAACCATTACATCCCTCCGTCTTTTTTGCATTTCATCTCTCTGCATTTACTTTCTCTGGTTCATCTCGCACACTCGATCCCTAGCTACTACTCCTAGGGCCAGTTCTTTTGGTGGCTTCCCCAGCTTTTCCCACAAGACTAGTCACAGTGGAGAGTAACAATAAGGTGCCTCACTCATTTATTTGGGCTTCTAAACTACTACTCCGTCCTGGTTTATTCCTCACCTTTGTAATTTGTGCTAAATTTTGACCAAAGATTTAACTTGTTTATTCCTCACCATTGTAATCCCTCCGTCTAGGTGTGTAAGTCATATTACGAAAACCAAATAATCCCAAAACACTTAGGCGCGGTGCATTAACTTCTACCTCGTTTCTTGTTTCTTGACATACCAACCAATAAGAGATAAAGAGTGTGCATGCTTTTAATGACTTGAGATATCAAACACGACATGTGGTGGTTAGTTCATTGCATGCAATACTATTAATTAGCAAATAAACATTAACGTTTCTCGTTTTCTCCTCCTCCTTGGTCACGGTGCACAGCCTTAGATGACGTACTCACCTAGACGGATGGAGTAGTGCATGTGACATGCACTAACATTTCATTAGTTAAATTTATGATCAAAATTTGACACAGATTACAATGGGGACCAATAAACCAGGACGGAGGTAGTAGTTATGGGATTACTAATCTAGAAGCCTAAAAGAACTGGCCCCTGGTACTCTACTAGTATTAGTACTCAAGTTGGAATTCGAAATGCATGGCACAACTTGTTAGGCAAAAAATTCGATACAGGGTGTAGGAAGCGGTTTGGGAATTTGCATGCCTTTCCAACCAGTGAGATACTCCGTACAAAGTACGACAGAGAAATAACCACAGAGAAGGAAGCTAAAAGTAAACAATCAAACGAGCATTTTTGCATTTGTTTTGCATTGAATCATTTCACAAGCTTGACTAGTGTTGTTTTTATACTTTTACAAAAACCGCATCCTAATGTTAAAACGTGCATTTTCACGTACATAAGTAATAGTAGTACTCCCCCCATCTAGGTGTATAAGTCTTCCCTCCTTCTTGGTCACGGTGCACGACCAAAGATGACTTATTGACCTGGACGGAGGGAGTAGCACAGTCTGCAAGCATATATCAAGAGAGACGTGTAGTGCGATAGTATATAGTAAAGTTTGTGTTATATGCACATACTTGCAAAATGCGTACGAATACAATAGGTTTCCAAACTTTCCCTTTTACATACTTAATTAAGGACGCTAAAAATTCCTGAACGTTCGGGATTTATCATTTGCGTCCCAAAACTAATGAGATCGCCTTACGAAACAAAATTATACTCCTCCTAAAAGCCACGGCGCTCGCAGGAGCGCTTGCGGCGCGCCACGAGTGCCCTGGTGCACGGCCGTTTCCCAGCGCGCCGACACAACGCCTCTTCCTCAGCCTCGCAACTTGCGAGGTGTTGATTGACGGCTTGCCGGCGGGCGAGCGCGATCTCACCGGTGTGGTGATCCGGCACCAACAGGTACTCCTCCTCGATGGAAGCGTGCACCCGGTCCACGTACCGCCAAGCGTAGATGAGGTGCTTGGGCCCGACTGCACTCAAGGCGTCGGCACGAGCGTCCTCCGCCGCCCTCACGGCCCTCGCACGAGCCTTCTGCTGAAGAGCCAATTGCCTAACGCTCTCGGACGCGACATAGGCCTCCCAGGCAGCTTGTTCCGCGGTGCGCTTCTCTTCCTCGGCCTTCTTCTCCGCCTCTATTTTGGCGCGCTCTGCTGGAGGCAAAGCCTCCCACAAGGCGACATCCATTTCTTTCCAAAGCTCCTCAAGGCTGGGGGGGCTCGGCGGGCAGCGCGGCGTTCTCCTCGTAGCGGGGAGCCGACGCGTCCTCCAGCGCGCCTGCTGGCGAGATTGGGAACGCCGACGCGTCCACCTCAACGCGTCACGGCAAGGAGCGGAACACCGATGCGTCCTCCTCGACTAGTGGCGGCGAGGAACGGAACGGCGACGCGTCGCGTCCTGGCGAGGAGCGGAACACCGACGCGTCCTCCTCGACTAATGGCGGCGAGGAATGGAACGGCGACGCGTCGCGTAGCGGCGAGGAGCGGAACACCGACGCGTCCTCCTCGACTAGTGGCGGCGAGGAACGGAACAGCGACGCGTGACCGTCCGCGCGGTGCAGCGAGGGGCTCCTAGGGCTTGGGAGGGGCGATGCCATGGTGGTCGACGTGAGGGGGAGGGGGAGGAGATAGTGATGAACGTGAACGTGAGGGGGAGGAGATAGCGATGTCGTGGGAGGCATAGTATTTATAGCGAGCAATGGCACACCTACATAAGATATGGACTGAGCTGCACTGACTTAACTGCAGGTCCAGTTGTTTCACTGACATGTGGGCCAGACCCCTGTTGGGCCCATATGTCAGTGACCCAATGCACCTGCAGTTAAGTAACAACTACGTGGGCATATTTGTTGGAGTAAATTACGGGGGAGCGAAGGGGTGGAAATATTGCTGGTCACAACGGATTGGACAAGCGTGGGGGAGGAGAGTCATGCATGCAGATTTTTTCACACGGGGTGGAGTGGTGGGACCGCCGGAGGAAGAAGGAGAGTTTGGCAGGCATATTGTTTCCACACATGGAGAGGAAAAGATTCGGAGACGAACGGGCTTCCTGCAGGTATGGGGAACGGTGCATAATAAGTCATCTTGCATGCTGGGCTAGGTATAGTCTCAAGTCATTAAAAACATACACGTCCCACACATGTTCATATTTCAAGGTGCACTAAATTATTGCATGCTATGATTAAGGCTGGCCATAATGGTGGTATCTTAGCTGGTATCATGCACACGAGAATAGCAAACATGCTGATGTGGCAAAGAATTAAAGAAGAGAGGGGGGTTAGAGTAACTAGTGTTCATGCATGCATTGGTAAACACATTTTTTTGTGAAGAACGGCAACACTAGTTGAGTACTTTTGCAGACTTTAAAAACTATTCCACCGCCTCTACTATCTTGCTAAGAGTAGGTGAAATTTTTGAATCGAGCCCTTTAAACTACAAGGGAGGTAGTAGTACTCTAATAGCTAACCTTGTTGTGATGACAAGATAGGACATGGCACGCACCTGGACGGAGGAACTAGTCTGCATTGTGCATTTAAGTTTTGTCTGAAGTCAATGTACCTCTACTTTCACCAGACTTATAGAAAAATGTGTCAACATTCACAATGTCAAATCAATATTTTTACACTCATTATAAAACGTAGTTCTTATACTCATTATAATCAGTATTGTAGATATTGATATTTTTATTATAAATTTGGTCGTGGGTTTTCATTGATGCCTGTCAAAACGTGGAGGAAGCGGAGCTTAGGGCTTGCATTGCCGGTATCTACATAGGTATTTCTCTTCATAATCCTGTAATTTAAGAGACTGATTGCGCTTTTGTGGTAGCGTCTCTTGCATCGGGGGACTATGACAGGTCTGCTATGTGTGACTTGAAGATGAAAGTGTTGAGCATCTCGAAGTTGATCAACAATCTTCAATTGTCAAAGATTAGCCGTTTGGCCAATAAGGTGGCACACTTAATCGCTAAGTATAGCTTTGACAATAGATTAGATGGTATTCTTGTAAATAACGTACCGCCCTGTGTGGTGAATATTGTATCAAATGAGTGTACTGGTGTGGCTGGTTAATTAATATAAGGTGGTGTTCAAAAAAGTATAAATTTGGTCAAACACTTTGCAAACGGTTGACGAGAGTAAAAAGGACCAGAGGGAGTATCATGCATGCGAAGTAGGAAAAAAATTGCTTGTCTAAAAAAAGGCAAAAAAATTGCTCATTTATAGCCGGTCGAAGTCTCAAAGGGCGCGACCGCGTGAGGGAGGCGAAGGTCCTGGGAGGCGTGACGTTTGACGGAATTAAGTGAAGTTACATCCACACGCCGGCATGGCGTGCGAACAGGCAGAATCTATACCGACAGGCCTACGATATGGGTCTAGTAGACATAACATCTAGTGGGTCCCGCATAGTTCTCAAGAACTCTTTGGGGGCTTGCAGCCATTTATCCACCAGGCAAGCCAGCAACCCCACGCCGTTCGCACGCCCTACTCGTCCCCGTCTTCTACCTTACAACAGTTCGCTCCCAGTCATCCCGTCTTTTCACATTAGTTCGCTCCCAGTTTTTTCGCGGGGTACAACAGTTCAACTTCTCCTAACCCTCCTCCAAAATCCATGGCCTCCCAAATCTCCATGGTCGCCACTGAGTACCAGGTTAGAGCCATCACCGGCGATCAGTTCATCGTCATCTACACAAGTGGATCCGAGACGGTGAAAGCATGGCTTGCTCGCTTCCTACACATGTTCAACAGTTCAACGGATGAGTGGGTCCCTGGGCTAGATGTTGAGTACACCATAGTCCTGGGACGAGAGAAGGATCTAAAGGACGAAGAGAGGAAGAAGCCCGCCGTGATCCAGGTTTGCATACATAACGTTTGCTTGGTCTACCACATATGCCATGCCGACGTTGAGTGCCAGGATTTTAAGAACTTCCTCAAGGACAAAAGAGTGAAATTCGTTACTGTAGGCTTTAAGAACGACAGGGATGTCCTGCATCGGATAGGTCTCGTTGTAGGCCAGCCCTTCGATCTCCAGAAGGCAAGCCTGGTGTCCTCCTCTCAACCTTCAATGCTGACCCTGGCAGCAGCCATGATTGATCCTTCATACGCTAAACTGAACAAACTTCATCACGAGTTTCATCATGCATGGGAGTCGAAGACATTAGATGAAGATCACATCCTGTATGCAGCAATGGATGCCTACCTTTGTTTAAATATCTATAAGGGTTGGATGAAGAAGCAGAGCCCAGTGCCCGGTTCAAGCAAAGAAGCGTCGGCGAAGAGGAAGAGGAAGAGGGACGAGGATGAAGTCGAGGACGTAGACTCGGACTCCGAGTAGGTGGCAGTGCCGTCGCTCATCCTGGTTCTACTGTAGTGTCAAGCGGACTAGTTGCTTAGTTTATTTTCAAGGGTGTGTTATGCTGAGGCCCCAGCAGAACTATGTTTATGTTCTTTCTCGTTATTTGAACTCTTTAGTACATACAGTAGTACTAGTACTATGTCTTACTACTGTTCTTCTTGCAGTTGGTACTACTGCTCGTATCTTCGTGTTCCTACTGTACTTAATACGTTCGTACTAGAAGTATAATTTGGGTCAGTCGATTTGTGAAAGAAGTTCGACGGAGCGAAGGAAGAAGACGGCAGAAGAGGTGGAAGAAGCCCTTCTAGCCATCCATGTTGCATCAAACGGCTCACACGAGTCGATTGACCCAAATTGCTCCTTCAGATTACAGGATCCACATGGCATTCAAGGTCTCGAAGGTAGATTCCGCGTCCGCACCCGGTTTGCGGGCTCGACACGCGCGCGACCGGCTTCCGCCGCGACAGCCACCATGCGCGCCTCCTCCGTGCGGGCGGAGACGACAATGACACGCTAGTTCCTTCTCGCCGGCGTGCTGGAGCACGCGCTCGTCCTCCTATTCGTAGGCTACGTGCATAGACGTGGCTCCACCAGCTGTTCGCGTGCTTGGCAGCGCGGCGGCATCGCAAGAAGGGACTGCAGACGACGTGAGTGGGCGAGCCTTCGGCTTCATGGCACAGGGATGGCAGCGACACGGCGGTGATGGCCGAGAAATTGTTGGCCCGAGCAGGCGGGCGCTGGCATGCGCAACGGCGGCGGCGGCATATTAATGAGTGCGTGTGTTGGAGCTTACTTTAGTTTCATATATAAGGTTGGTCAAACTTAAAAGAAAACTGTACTAGTACACGTAAACATTAGACTTAGGCAGCGCTTTTATTAGTTAGTACCACAGCCACAATACGGAATCCTGTGTAAGCGCGTGAACCGCGGCCGCGCGGTCGATCGAACGGTGCGTTACCATGTCGCCCTCGAAGGACATCCACCGAACCTTTTTGTGTGTGTGAAAACAATCCTCAAATATTACTCAACTTTTTTTCCTATGAAAATTCTTGACGCTGCAATATTTCCATATATTTGAATTTAGCTCTAGTTCGTGTTTATTTGGATTTGGACGTTTTAGGTGCGCCCTAGTTTTTTTAATATTGATTTTGTGTGTGTGACTGAGAGAGAACGTGTGTATGTGTCCATATGTGTGTTGTGGCGGAAGGGCAATGTGGAGACGGTGTGCGTGTGATATAGACATAGATCCTGTTTGGTTCGGCTATGGATTTCTAAAAGCAGCTATGAAAAATCTGCTGTGGAAAAACAGCGGTGGAAAATCTGATGTCAAAAAGATGTAGGTCATTTGGCAAACCAGATGATACAACTTTTTCAGATTTTGACCCGCAGCGGAATTAGATTTTGGAAAGCATGTCCTGGCCTGCTTCCGCTTTTGGTTCAGATTTTGGCAGCGGATTTCTGGAATCGGATTTTGCTGGGTTTGCCCTTTGGTTCAGATTCTGCTGCGTGACAGCGGAATCCGTTGATAAAAGCTGAACCAAACAGGGCCATAGAGAGGTGTGAATGTGCAAATGATCATGCATGAGTGAGACATAGACAGATGCCGATACATTGTGTATACATGAGATAACGGTCTTCTAGTTTACTTGTGTGTGTGTGAGAGAGAGAGAGGGAGAGAGAGACAGAGAGAGGAGCATCCGTAAAACAACAACCATCTCTCTCGATTCGTCCGTCCCTCGCATGGTCGCATGCAGCACATGCATCAACGCGCACATTTTGACACCCTCACTCGGCCCCTGCCCACCTCAAGGCTCGCACAATCTCTTCGTGAATACCCATTTCTCTCCTTAGGTTTGTTTTCTCTCAATATCTGACACACACACACACACAGAGAGAGACACACGTAGCACAACACACACACACACTCCCCCGAGCACACAATTCATCCCCATCCAAGGTTATACGGCGACCACTCTCGCTTGTGCTTCTTTGCACCCCAACATGCACAACACCTCAATCTTCAAAGAGGGCATCAAGCAGATCAAAGACGGTGACCACACCGCGCTAGAGAATGCGGGGTCATTTGGAAGCAGGGTGATGTGACGACGGCTGACTGACTGCTCCCCCACCCTCTCTCTCTCTTGCACAAAATTACCAATCCCTCTCTCCCCGCACAAAATTGTCAATCCCTCAACCCACGAGATCCTTCCCCTCTCGTACATGTTTTTCCAGCTCTCTCATCAAACATGTTGTCTCTTCTCCTTCCACGTATACAGAATCCTGATGCACACGCATCTCATGTATCCATCTTTCTCACAGACCTAACTTCTTCCTCTCTCTCTCTCTATCTCTCTCTGCCTCATTAGGTTTGTCTCCTACTCTCTCGTCCACATACATACAATCTTTCCCTCGCTATCTGCTCCATCTTCAAAAGCTCTCTCTGCATGTTTCATTCACACATTGGGATATGTCAAAATGTTGCTTCTATAATGGCTGATGTAGAGTTATGGTTGTTTTTGTTGCATCCTACAAAGTAATAACTATGAAATGCATTTAGATTCTCATTGACTGGGATTATGTGAGTTTGAGCATGTTGTGAAGTACTATAGACCTTGTATACATCTTGGGATTCGACAATGATCGTAACTATTGAATTGTATAGACCATTACATTCGAAGTCAATAGCCTAATATATTTATTTCACAATTTCAACAAATGATTAGTTCACTACAAACTAAGAAAACAACTGTGTACTCCCTCCCTTTTTATTTAAGTCCACGTATTAGCATTGGTCAAAGTCAAGTTTTGTAAACTCTCAGAAAGCTTATAACAAAAAATATTAACATATACAATAACAAATAAATACCATTAGATTCATTATTGAATGTACTTTCACATCATACATATTTGTTATGGTAAATGTTTATATTTTTCTATAAACTTGGTCAAACTTCAGGAAGTTTGACTTCGGTCAAACCTAATATGCAGAGTTTACTACTACTGCTCGCTAGTTGCTTAGCCGAATCACTCAACACGCCACACAGGGAGTCCAGTGTCACAAAATTTTGAGGTCGGCGGGAAAATCTCCCGCGGCCCTGATTCGAGCAGTGGGAAGTTACCATCATAGCCTTCGAAATAGGCCTACGGATGACGCTTGGTAGGGGGCTGTTTTCGTAACTTCAGGTTCACCCTACCCAGCCAACCCCACCCCGGCACCCAGAGTAGTACCCCTGAATACTCCCCATTTTCTATCCCCACCGCAAAATAGACTTCTCCATGGCACCGCAGCCTTCGTGCTCCTCCCCTTTACATCGGCGCACTCGTCCACCGTAGCGCATCTGCCTCATCGACGACCTCGTACGCCGCACTGGAGCCGGTCCACCGTCGTCGTCGTACACGGAGCCTCTTCCCCGGCATCGTATTCCACGGTCTCGGATCTGCTTCCCGGAAGCCAACGCCAAGCGCAGAAGTACCACCATCGTGGACAATGAACTGACTCCCGTTGCTGACCATGACTCACAGAGGCCGCCGCGACCATCATTCTCCTCCTCGATTGGTAATGTGTGTATTGAATCACTTAGCAGTACATGTGCAGCTCCAATTTTGTTCATACCTACCCTTCAAATTTCCTGGGTGCTATTGTTCCCGTAAAAGTAATTGGTTATAGCCTCCATTGTCCAACAGAATATCATCTTGTAATTGTGTGTCGCTTTTGTATCGCGTTGTGCTTGGGTAGGTTTTTCATCTGCAACCAGTAGTGTGGCAAATGATGGAAAGGTTTTTAGAACTAGCAAGATGCCCATGCGTTGCACGCATCAAGATGCATTTGTATGAGTAGTTTATCTTGTGGGAGAAAAGGATGAACGAGGGAAGGCCTTATTTGCAAATCTAGAGAGGGGTATGGGTATCTTTTTGCAAAATTCCCATTTGTTTCCTTCCTATATGTCAGATATAAATCGGGCGGCCTATATTGCAAGAAAAAAGTATAGAGAAAAAAAGTAGACAGTAAAGGAAGTAGAGATAAATATTAAATATAAAATGTAAAATAAATATAGCAGTAGAGAAGAGAGTAGAGATAGCATGTTGAGATTTTTAAAGCGCCGCGCGTTGCGATTCTGTTGGAGATGCTCTAACATGGCAGACGAGTGCTTTAATGTTGCCCACAAGATGCGTGAGTATTACTAGTAGTATATTTTTCTTGCCATGTTGAGATTTTAAAACCACGAGTGCGAACATGCAGAGGAGCAATGAAGACCAAACACGGGATATTTGGGACATCTTCAAGGAGCGTGGCAAGTTAAAGAGGAGCTGCACCGAACATGTAAAACGAGCTTTGGTAAGTAACACCCTTTCAATTACTTTCGCGTAGCCTCGTGTTCTTCGATGTGTATATGTTGTAGTTTCTGTTTCTCTTAAGCGTGGTGTTCTTCGATGTTTAATAAGAAGAGTCTTAATCATCCTAATGCTTTCATTTTTAGCTTGATGTAGGAAGTGGGTGTTCTCACCTTGTAGTCTATTTTTTTTCTTTTGAATTCACTTCTCCGAGTTCTGTTTATCTCGCTTCTACTAAATGGATCTAGGTTGCTCTGAGTATTGATCTAAAAAAGAAGTAACTTCATGTCAGGATGCAATTCCTGCGAGGAGGGAAGTATGATCAACCTCGAGATCATGTTTCCAAAATGAGGCTGGATTACACACAAGGTGCCAGTTCCCTAATGATGCTGGATTAGACACAAGGTGCAAATTCCCAAATGATGTTGGATTACACACAAGCCAGGTGGAGTCATCAGCTGTTCGCGTCCTCGTGGCATTAGTAAAGGCTGAAAGAAAGCGTGCAGCAGCCCTTGAGAATGTAGCTGAGTTCCTGAAGAAGCGAAAAGAGCAATCAGATGCTCTCTTCACCCAAGCCAAAGAAGAGATGGAAGAAGCCAGAAATAAGCTAGCAGAGGCAGAGCAGGCTAGGCGTCTCCTGCTATCTAAAACTATTGTCAATACAAAATTTCCTTCATAATAGCTAGGTTCAAATGTTTATCCAGTCAGCATGCCTGTTGTGATGTCCGTGCATCTACTGACGTGGCACAAAATGTATTTTTTTGGGTCATGTAATAACATAAATTACTTTCCAAACAATAACAAACGAAGCATTGGACATGGTATAGTTCACGCGCAAGCCCGACATTCCAAGTTCAACTTCCACATCAAACTCATGTTCACAGATATCTGCACATTCATACATAATGTCCACGACCATGATTCACTTCAAAGCCAAAAAAATGTGAGGAGAGTTATAAATAAAGAAAATCCTCTACTAGTTCCTGCTACCAGTGCGAGCACAACAAGTCAAGACCATGCGTAAATTAATTATATTTTAGTCATTTTTTGTGTTCTAAAATGCCTACAGGCGGGGCAGTCTTAAGCTGGTTGCACGTGGCGAGGACGCGTGCTTAGCCGGGCCTGCAGTGAGTGCGGCCCTCTTGGACGGCGCGTCAGTTCAATGCCTGCGCTATGAGAGGTCGCGCCCCTGTTAGAGCAATTACGCGGCGAGGAGGCGTGCTCAGCTGACTATTGCTACAAAGGTGCTCCACCACGTACCCGGTACCCGTGAATGCAGCAATCGTGCACCTAGGGTTTTAGGGTTTATTTGTTAACGTCGCCTTTACGTAACACTCATGTGTGTGAGACAGCGAGAGGCCGACTGTGTGCGTGCGCCTCTTCTCTTTGTATATGTACTCCACCGTTTGTCTGGTGTCCAAAAAATTATAATAACTACTAGCAATGTGCCAATGCGTTGCCACACGATCAAAGTAGATTAATACATATTCACCGATTTGATAGAAAAAAAGTCTAGTTTTGAAATACGTATATCACTAAAAATATGTTATGTTTCACTCAAAATATATTCCTTTGGCGGTTTTGATGATATAAGGGAGGAATGTTGTTGGTTTCAAGATTCGAGAAGTGGTATATGTCTAATTTCTACTCTTACTAGCAAGATTCCCGTGCGTTGCACGGAACATCAATATCTTGTGGGAGAAAAGGATGAACGAGGGAACGCCTTATCTGTAAATATGGTGAAGAGTGTGGGTAAATTGCCATATTTTCCTTCCTATCCGTCAGATATAAATCGGACGACCTACATTGCAGGATGGCAGGCCCACCATCATCACCAACTCTATTTTTTATCCCTACTCTTATAAAAAGCATTGTCGGTGATGATCGTGTGCCTGCCATCCTGCAATATAGGCTGTCCGATCTATATCTGACAGATAGGAAGGAAACTATGGCAATTTTGCAAAAAAGATACCCACACCCCTCTCCACATTTGCAAATAAGGCCTTCCCTCGTTCATCCTTTTCCCCCACAAGATAAACTACTCATACAAATGCATCTTGATGTTCCGTGCAACGCATGGACATCTTGCTAGTTGTTGCAAAAGCCCATGTGTGTGTGAGAGAGAGGGAGAGTTGAGGAGGACGGAGTGCATGTGTGACAAACACACAAGGAGTGTGTGTGCGATAGGTATCAGCTTAAAATGAGGCGATAGTGTGTGTGCATGATAGAGAGGGCGTGTCTGAAGAAGGGAAGAAAAATCTACATAGATACAAGGAGCGGGAGAGAGACATGTATGCGATGGTGGAAGCACGAGTGTGCGGGTGTATAAACCTATCTAGAGGCTAGCTAGTCGATAAATGTTTGTGAGAGAAATATGAGTCGGTGTGCGAAAGCGAGAGTTTTGTGTGTGTGAGAGAGAGACGGTAGTCGGGAAGGGGAGTGGAAGCAGGAGTTGTGTGTGTGTGTCTGTGTGAGAGAGAGAGGAGACGGTAGTCGGGGTTGTCTGATCGGTGAACAAATGAATAATGTCAGTCTGGGATGGAGACGAAAAGGAGACCGCAACAAATGTAGTGTCTACAAGAGAGAGAGAGAGAGTAATTTTAGTGGTATGAGTCATATATAGAGACATATAGGGTGTGTGAGAGAATCCCATAGAGAGAAAGACAAAGTGAAAGACGAGTGGAGACTGTGTGTGTGGCGGTGAAAAAGAAAGCTTAGGTACCGAGTGATACCAGAGAATAGCAAAGACGTGAGAGATAATGAAAACCGTGTAATGTATAATGATAGGGAGAGTGTGACACTTCTCAAGGGAGACGTCGAGAGACCATGTTTGCGAGGATAGGAGAAACATGAAGTGAGCGTGCGGGTGAGCTGGAGAAAAGAGAGTGATGGCTACCTAAAGGAGCATGCATGCGAGAGAGCTGGGCGTGAAAGGGGTGAACAAAAAAGGGATTCAAATATTTGAATTCGAGATGATGATACTTGTAATCCATACTCGAACCAAAATTGATGTATCAAACATGCATACTCATATGAATTCACGCACATCTATGTTATTTAATATGTAGATATTACTGATCCATACATTTTAGTAGAACATAATTTGGTTAAATTTTTTTGAATTCAAACTTCAGATTTCGAGATCGTTGTATTTGTAAATCATATTATACATATAAAGGAGCAGAAATCTTTGTTGTGCTTTTGAAAGTATATATAAAAAATGATGTATATAGAATGTAATTCCAATTGAAAATGGATCCCGCCCGAAAAAAATAGAATACAAACGGGATTCGAATTGAGTTGGCACGGTAAACATGCACTCTGCAAAATTTGAATGAAGCGGGGAAAGTCGCAGTAACTGCCCGAAACCAAAATCTGCGAGATGGAAATCACTACTGCCTATCCCTGCCACGCAAATCATAACTGCTGGATTTCTATAGGTTTCGATAGGGGTAGGTTTGTAATTTCACCCAAAAGTGGCGTAACCGCCTCTCACCCGGATTCATACACGGTGGGCGCCAAAACACAGTGTGTCCTCGGCCGAAATCGACTCCCTCCCCGATTCATATTCATACACGGTGGGCGCCAAAAACAAACTCTCGTCAGCAAATATTCGGTGTATGCAAGATTACCGTCCTATCCCCAACCGACTAATGTTGCTGTGATGTAGTAGAAATTTGAAATGGGGGCTAAGTTTGTAAATTTCCTCGCATTTGAGACAAGCGCGCCCTGAATACATGGTTCCCCCCATCCTCTCTACCTCCCTTTTCCACATTCGTACTCCGTGGGCACCAAAACACCCTCTCCACCCCACCCTCCTCCGTCCGCCACCCCATCCACCGCCGTCCTCCTCCACCATGCTGGAGCTTATACCCCGACGCCGCCGTCCATTACAAGAGATCGAACTCTCTCATCCACGGCTTCGGATCGGGATCCTTGCATCCCGTCCTCTCGCTTCATCCCCACCGTCGTCCACCATGCCGGCGCCGCTCCTACGACCGTCTCGTCCACCGCGCCCCGCCGCCACCGTCTACCCTCCTAGATCTGCTTCCACGCCGCCGACAGCCATCGCTACCGCAGCACCGTCAAATTCTCAGCAGATGCGTACACGACGCCGCACCAGAGGCGGTACTCTTTCGTATCTGCTCAACTTATTTATCGCAGCAAGAAAATAGATCGCCACTGCTTTACTCTGATTTCTTGTCTTGGTTGCGAAGTTGCCTTTGTCCGGTTTGCACCTTCAGATCCGCCATGGCACGCTCAACACTATACTCCCAATGCTTATGGTTTTCCCCTTTTATATTCCACACTATTTAAATCACAGTAGACTAAATTTCAAAATTGGGTCAGTCGATTTTTTAGAGCTCGCCGAAGTTCTCCGGTGCGATCGAAGGGGCTCGGGTAGTTGTGGGGCCTCGCCGAATGAAGAAAACTCGACGCAGGTGGGGTTGGGGCGGGGGTGGGGGTGGCGGAGGAACACAGACGGTGGGGGCCGGTGGTCCGGCCGGCGACCCGTGCGGTGTTCTCTATGGGAAGAATCAGGGACGAGGAAGAAGAAGGGTTAGGAGACGTAGGATCTTCATCCAACCGCCTGAAATGGTCGAGAGACAGCTGGGAGTTGCATTCTTAATGCGCTCTGGTTCATCATGTGTGGGCACTATGCAACCAACATTTTATTATCCAAAATCTGCTTGCTCTTCTTTACCATGTTCCTCTTCCATTCTTCTTTAATATGTACTCTCTCCGTTCCTAAATACAAGTCTTTGTATAGATTCCACCATGGACTACATATGGATCAAAATGAGTGAATCTACACTCTAAAATGTATCTGGATACATCTGTATGTGATCCATAGTGGAAATCTCTACCAAGACTTATATTTTGGAACGGAGGGAGTATGATAGTAGTACAGTATGTTCCTTGTACTGAAGATGAGCAGGGACATTTGCAGTGTAGAGGTCTATACGGTCGGTTGTGATGGACACTTTGAGCCTCTTTGATTTGTAGGATCTTGTAAACATAGGAATAGGATTTGTAGTGGCCTGCCCACTTGAATCCTATAAGAATAGCAAGGAAATGCGGGAAGCTGTGTCGCCTTTGAGAGTTACACTGATATTAACAGTACCGCACCTTCACTTGAAGAGGGCTAGTATCCGAAGCCTTTCTAGCCGTACCGGCAATACTAGCACATATATTCCAGCAAGTTCCACTTTGCTGATTTTACTCTGATGCTTAAGGTTTTCCCGTTATATCTACACTATGACCTGTGTAGCTGCTTTGTGTCGCACTAGCAGCAGTCCACTCTTGAAGCTAAACACTGCAATGACTTGCAAAATTGGCACCAAGGCATTGAGTGCCATTCTGGATGCAATGAAACTCATACGCTCCCCACCTGTTGATTCTTGTTCAGAATATGATCCTAATGACTATTCTAACCTCGAGGAGTCAAAGGCAGATGGCCTGTCCTGTTCACCCATCAAGGTGCCTGTTCTAATTTGGCAATGTTTTATTGATTGTGGGTATCTAGCATATGTTGTCTTGCATTTCTTCTACTTTGTTGCACCGCCATCTGCTTAGTTTACTCATCATATATGTCGAGATGCCATGCCCATCCATTATCAATACATATTCCATTTGTCATCATACCATGTTTTTCCACTCAAATGTTGTTCTTGTGCATCAGACATCAAAAAGGAAGAGGGTGATTGCCGAACCTGAAGGAGCACCAGCAAAGTCCTTGAAAAACGTGTGGTGCCGGAGAAATCAGATAGCACCCCACTTATATTGGTTGTACAACCAGTGACACAAAATGTAGGACCGACTCCAGCAGACTGTACCCATACTTCACTGGCCACACCACTAGCCCCACCATACAGGACCTGCACTCCAGCAAAAGGTATACTTATTTCATTTGCCATAGCACCAGCTGTACCACAGAAAAATCCCACTCCAGCAAAAAGTATAGCAAGTCCACCGGCCGAAGACCTATCCCAATTGCAGAGACGGCCAATTCTTGCAGAACCCCATTCCATTTATTCCTAGTTTAAAAGACAATGCTTTCAATGTTGTTAGGGACTACGTGCATATATTCCCATCATGGGAAGATTATTGTGAAGACAAACACCATTTTCACATCTTCCTGTCCAACTTACGTGTAAGTGCTATTATTCAAGGTTATTATTTTCCTGTTTTCTGCTGATTGAACACATCAATGATTTACATTACATTGTTGTAACTAGGCGAGGGTCAATCTGGATGGTCATGACGAGCAAAGCTTGCTTGTGCTTTTCAAGGAAGCATTGCAGCAGTATCGGTGTTACCTGAGGAAATCACACTTTGATGGCAAGTCTATAAACGAATTTTCGGTGAAGTCTCCTGTGCTAAATTTAGAAGACATTGAATGGAAAAACCTTGTTATGCACTGGTCTCGTTCCCAGGATGAGGTACTGCCTATGAAATCACATGACAATTTGAACTTCTACTTTTCCGCATGTGCCTTACGGATCTTTTTTGCAGGAAATCTGCTCGAAGAAGAATTCCGGTTTGACAAGAACGACAGGATATCGCAAATATGATGCCCGCTGCTTTGCTCTTATTAGTACCTGTTGTCCTGTATCACTGTACTTGCATACATACCTGGTTCATTATGTGACAGCAGTATGCATGATAGCTTGCTTATCAATCGTTCGCTCCAAATTATCTGATCTGTATGAATGGTTACATTAGTGTAGAATATATCCAATGCCAATGTTTTTTTAGCTCTGCATTGTTCTTGTAAGTACATGCTGTCCTTTATCAGTGTATTTATAATGACAGGTAGTTGTTCATGTACCATCACTCTGCAGCTTATTTTTCTTTGCCCTCCATTTTCTACACATCTGATCTATATTTACTCTTACCATAAGGTTGGTACTGAAGAAGTTTAGCTGTGCATTGCTCTTGGATGTACCTTTTGCCTGTATCGCTGTACTTACATTTATATCTACTTGGTTATGTAGCATCACTCCATCTTATCTTAAACATTCTCCATTTTTTCGTATATTATCACATCTATATTTACTCTTAACAAAATTTAGAATAAAGGCAATGCTTTTGAAGAAGATTTTGTGGTAAACTTCTTGAATTGCCCCCCCCCATCAGCATGGACAAGGCCTTTATAGAGCATGTCTTCACCAATAATGTAAGTTTGTCCATCTCAAGCCTTGAAACTTTGTTGTATATATTTGGTTAGGCATGACTGCAACAACTATTTATTTTTGGTGTTTGCATCAAATTGCTTGTTTAAAGTTTATTATGTAGTTCCTAAACAGAAGTTTGTCCTTTCTCAATTTAAGTTTTCAGTTGTACAACCAAGTTCCTTCTTCATACCATGTAAATTAAACTATACAGAGCAAGTGATCTTCTTTTGCACTGCATGTATGCTTCTGTTCTTCATCCGTAATCCAGTGGTGTGGTGAACCTACCCACTACAGCACAATGTCATATTCTGCAATGTCTTAACTATGAACAATGTCATATCATTCTACTATTATTTAAACCGTCTCTTTATTTGCCAATCTGAAATGGTATAAATTGACAGCACACTAACCATTAATACTTATGAGTTCTTGATTTGTAATCCAGTGGTGTCGTGAAGCTGCCAACTCCTTCAAAATGTCATTTCCTGCCATGTCTTGACCTGAACAATACCATATTGTGTTAATGCAATTTTAAACTGTGTCACTTTATTCGTCAGTAAGAAATGTGATGAATTTTCAGCACTGATACTTTTATGTGCAAAACCTGTCATCTGTCTATTTGTTTATCTTTCAGAGTGAGGAAGATATAAGTGTTGAACAAGCGCAGTCTCATCATCTTGCTCAGCTGCTTGCGCTGCAGCTCCCCAGCAGGGCTAACCTTTCTTGAACTCTATTGAAGTGCTGTCAGTTTTGTATATTATTTTGTCGGCGTGTTTATTTGCACTGGTGGCGATCTTTGATGCCCAGTGTATGTAATCTGCTGTCTGCTTGTGCTTTATTATCATAGTGGCGAACTTTGATGCCCAGTGGATGTAATATGCCGTAATTTCTTTATTGTATAGTCTAGGTTTTTCCTTATTCACGATGCTGCAGTTATTTTACTGTATATATATCCTGTCTTTGTAGTAAACCGGCCAAACCATAAAATTACGGTACATAATCGGGCCGTTATGCAATCACGATGTAGGTTGGGCCTGAAACGTGCCGAACAGCTCATGGGCCGGCAGCAGCCCGAAATGAACCCCGCCCATGATTGTGTGAATCAAATCACGGGCTTTTAACAGGCCAAAATTGTCTCGGTCCTTGTTTAGCCCAATCAGATATCGGCTGCGAGCAGGCCGGATACAAACCGGGCCGTAGTTAGGCCCAACTATATGACGGGCTTTTAACAGGCCAAAATTAATATAGGGCTGAAATGTTAAACGGGCCCTTAACAGGCCAAAACTAATATCAGGGCAAATTACTAAGTGGGCCTTTAGCAAGTGGGCCCAAAAGCATAGTGTCCAGTTGACGGGCCGAATCTGATATGGGTCATAATTGAGCCCAAAGCCTCTTAAAGGGCCGGACCTGATCTGGGCCGTAATTTGGCCCAGAACGTGGGAGGCTTTTAACGGGCCGGATCTATTAGGCCCGGAGCGTGGCAGGCCATTAATGGACCGGATTAAATATGGGCCGGCATTTGGCTCAAAACATGGCAGCCAATTAATGGGCCGGCCTACTAGGGTCCTCAAAATCTTGTGGGCCTACAGCTGGGCCGGCCCATTAATGTCAGCGAAATCTCATGGGCCTTTAGCTGGGCCGGCCCATTATGATCCGCAAGAATCTTGTGGGCCTTTACCTGGGTCGGCCCATTATGGCACACAAAAATCTTGTGGGCCTTTACTTGGGCCGGCCCATTATGGCCCGCCAAATCTTGTGGGCCTTTAGCTGGGCCAGCCCATTATGGTCCGCAAAATCTCATGGGCCTTTAGCTGGGCCGGCCCATTAGGGTCCACAAAATCTTGTGGGCCTTCAGTTGGGCCGGCCCATTTAAACTTGATGGGCCGGTCCACGTGTCAACATATCATAGGCGCGTCTCGCCCATTGGATGAGTGACACCTGTGCCAACGCGGACCTGACATGTGTCTCCTCCAGCCAATGATGATTTTACACGTGGAAAATCCCCATTGGTCGGGGCTGTTAATGGGTTATCGGATCCAAAATCCGACCCGATAGCTTAACAGTGTTCCGTTACGGTGGATGCCACGTGTCGGTCACCCTTGACGAAAGCACTTCTGTGACGCGCGATTATCATCATGGAAGTGGACACTTCCGTGATGATAATTTTGGTAATGTCATGGAACACTTCTACGACAGCACAGGTATGACTATCTTGATTCTGTCATAAATTTGTCATGGATGTACATGCATGACAAAAAACGCGACCTACTGTGACAAACACGTATCATCACGGAAGTGTATTTTTTTGTAGTGCATTCTCCTAATGATGTGATCCCGTTATCAACGGCATCCAGTGTCCATGGTCAGAAAACCACAACCATCTATTGATCAAAGAGCTAGTCAACTAGAGGCTCACTAGGGACATGTTGTGGTCTATGTATTCACACATGTATTAAGATTTCCGGTTAATACAATTATATCGTGAATAATAGACAATTATCATGACCAAGGAAATATAATAATAACTATTTTATTATTGCCTCTACGGCATATTTCCAACACCCTACGCCTTATTTCCAAGCATTGCAATACCATTTTCGCTCATTTTTGTTACTTGCTACTTTATTGTTTTTATATTTCCAGATTACAAAAACCTATATCTACCATCCATATTGCACTTGTATCACCATCTCTTCGCCGAACTAGTACACCTGATACGGACACCGCAAGTACTCTTGCGGTTCCTCCATTACTGCCAAGTAAAATATTTTCTAGGCCAGAGGTTGACTATGGAAATATGATGTAGAAGTATGTGGTTCCGGCTCTACGTCAAAGGAAGGTGTTGCATTCAACAAATCAAAGAGGTATATTAGGCTCCATGCCTTACTCACATACTATCCAAGACATGCAAAAGCCAGTATTCAAGGATCCAAGTATCACCAGGGTTGTAATTGAAGAGATGCCAGCTAATTTAATTCCTTCGGATGAAGTGGAGCCTTGCTTTAGATCCCCAAGCAAGTACGACAAGTTTAGCCAGAAAAGCAAGCTTACATGAAGGTCTCCTAGTTTTATTATGGTGTATTATTATTTTTATTCTGACGAGTGTTTTCTTGTATTTTTGTTGAGTCACGTCCGGTCGTGATTTGACTCGGGCTTAGCCCAAGTTGCCTGTGTGCACCTATAAATAAAGGTCATATGGCCATGTAAAAGTGAGGTTTTAGTTCAGGAAGAAAACTCAGAAACTGCATCTAATGGATGTGTATCTGTACTACTGCGTCCCTGTCTAGGGTTTGATAATTGCATGTGTTTCGGCAGCTTCGATCGCCAAGGCACAAATTTCATTTGATTCTTAATCTACAAGGATCGATATAGCTAGCTTCTAGTTCTTCTGCATCTTACTTCTGCTAGTGCTTATTATCACTAATTACTCGATCGCCGTCGCCACCGCTAATTGCCATTAGCTTATTCCCTCCATCTACCCTAGTACTACAACTACCACGTACGCATCTTCTACTGCTTCCCGATTTCTACAATCCATCCATTAGTCTAGCTACTAGTTCTTTTGCACGTACACTTCTACTTCTTCCAAAAATTATTTGTTCTACCTGTTTGCGCGAGTGAAAGATCAGGGCCACTACATAAAACCGCCTCAAAACTATTTGAGCCGTATCAGCTGGTATCAGAGAGTGTTAGGTTTATCACTGCGCGTGATGTCAACCTCAAGCAAGCGTGACGAGGATGAGGTGCGGGAGGATGATAGGCCGCCGCAATATGTCCCCAATCTGGACCCAGGTGTTCGTGCTATGTTCAAGGCTGCATACCAGCACTTCAACAACCGCATGAAGGCCCTCGACGAGACGATGACCGACGGGTTCCAGGCCATGCAGGCAGCCCTCCGTCGCCTAGAGGCAAGGGCAACCGGCGCGGCCGCTCCAACAAGGGCACAACATGCCCTGTAGCAGCGAGCACCTCTACACGTCCGTGACGCGGATGTTGCCAACGACGACAATGATGCTGAGTCCGGGGATGGTTCTGATGCTTGCAGCGACTTGCCTCGCCGACCACGACAAGATGCTCGTCCCCGTGATGATGGACCAAGGTGGTGCCACGATGAGGATGAGGATGGAGGTATTGGTAGAATAAAAATTACTATACCTTCGTTCATAGGCAAGGCCGGTCCTGAGGAGTATCTTGAGTGGGAGATGTGTGTGGAGCAGATTTTTGATAACCACCATTACTCCGAGGAGCGGAAGATTCGTTTTGATTCTCTTGAATTTTCAGGTTATGCATTAATTTGGTGGGATCAACTCAACCGCAATGACACACGACCAGAATCGTGGCGTGAGATGAAGTGTACAATGCGTGCTCGCTTTGTGCCAGCGTATTTCCAGAAAGAGCAACACACAAAGCTTCGATGTCTTGTTCAAGGAGCCATGACGGTGGATGAGTATTACTAACGGATGCAAGTTCTGATGATCAAAATTAATGTGCATGAGTCTGATGATGCAACAATGACACGTTTCTTTGAGGGACTGAATGACCATGTTGATTTGATGTAGTATAATCATATGCAAGAGCTTCTTCATCAAGCGGAGCGTGCCGAACAGTGGGTCAAAGCAAAGCAAGTTTCCAAAGGCCGCACAAATTTCAGCATGGGACGACGTTCCTATTCGCATGGCGATGATAATGTCAATCCAGTTTCATCCTATAGGTCAACTGCTACCGATCACAAGGAGATGAGCAAAGAATCTATGGCCGCGAGCAAAGTGGCTTCAAGGGCGGATTCAAGTGCGCAGTCTACTATGCATACTAGTGAGATTGTGTGTTACGCATGTGGAGGTAGGGGACACAAACGCATTGATTGTTCGAACAAGAAGAGAGTGCTCCTTGTTAATGATGGATATGTTTCCAGAGACAAAACTGACTCAGAGTTTGATGAGCCCAAGGAAGGGAAAAGTGAATCTAATCCTATCAAGTGCTATCCTTTAGATTATGATCTGCCATGCATCATGGTGCAGTGAGCTAAAGAGGATCAAATTTCAAGCTCGGGACAGCGGTGGAAAAAATTTCAGTCACAGTGTTGAATCAACAATAAGTGTTGCAAATTGATTATTGGTGGAGGGAGCTACACCAACATCATAAGCAAGCGTGTGGTAGGTGCTTTAGGATTGAATACATGGCCACATCCGCAGCCACATTGCATTGAGGTTGTACAACTCCGGACATCTAAAGGTGACTCACAAGGTACGCGTAAAGTTCAATATTGGCACATATTATGATGAGGTGATCTGCGATGTTGTGCCAATGGATATGTGTCAGTTGCTATTGGGTCGTCCGTGGGAATATGATCGCCATGCTATACATGAGGGGAGATCCAACACTTGTGTGCTTCGAGATGTTGGCATCAAACGTGTTCTGCAGCCCATGGGTAACGATGCAATAAAGATTGATCATGTGTTTGAAAATAAGGAGATTTTGAAGAGTGCACTGAAATCGAGGACGGTTTCTCGTGAAGGGGGAGAGGATGATACGGACACCGCAAGTACTCTTGTGGTTCCTCCATTACTGCCAAGTAAAATATTCTCTAGCCAGAGGTTGGCTATGGAAAAATGATGCAGAAGTACGTGGCTCCGGCTCTACGTCAAGGGAAGGTGTTGCATTAAACAAATGAAAGAGGTATATTAGGCTCCATGCCTTGCTCACGTACTATCAAAGGCATGCAAAAGCCAGTGTTCAGGGATCCAAGTATCACCAGGGTTGTAATTGAAGAGATGCCAGCTAATTTAATTCCTTCGGATGAAGTGGAGCCTTGCTTTAGAACCCCAAGCAACTACGACAAGTTTAGCCAGAAAAGCAAGCTTATATGAAGGTCTCCTAGTTTTATTATGGTGTATTATTATTTTTATCCTGCCGAGTGTTTTCTTGTATTTTCGCCGAGTCCCATCTGTGTCGTGATGTGAGTCGGGCTTAGCCCAAGTTGCCTGCGTGCATCTATAAATAAAGGTCATATGGCCATGTAAAAGTGAGGTTTTAGTTCAGAAAAGAAAACTCAGAAACTGCATCTAATGGATGTGTATCTGTACTACTGCATCCATGTCTAGGGTTTCATAATTGCATGTGTTTTGGCAGCTTCAATCGCCAAGGCACAAGTTTCATTTGATTCATGATCTACAAGGATCGACCTAGCTAGGGTCCCGTTCTTCCATCTACTTATGCTATTGCTTATTATCTCTAATTATGCTGCCGCTAATCGTCATTAGCTTATTCCCTCCACTATCCTAGTACTACAACTACCACGTACGCATCTTCTACTACTTCCCGATATCTACAATCCATCCATTAGTCTAGCTACTGGTTCTTTTGCACGTACACTTCTACTTGTTTCAAAAATTATTTCTTCTACCTGTTTGCGTGAGTGAAAGATCAGGGCTACTACATAAAATCATCTTAAAACTATTTGAGTCGTATCAACACTTATACACTTTACTATTGTATTGGGTGTGTTGAGGATACAAGAGACTCTTTATTATTTGGTTGCAGGGTTGTTTGAGAGAGACTATCTTCATCCTACGCCTCCCACGGATTGATAAAATTTAGGTCATCCATTTGAGGAAAATTTGCTACTGTCCTACAAACCTCTACACTTGGAGGCCTAACAACGTCTATAAGAAGGTTACGTAGTAGACATCATGCCTCGGCCTGGCAGGTTATGTAAGAGCATCTTTAATAAAAGATGTAGATGCAAAAAAAACTATCGTTTACATCTTTACGGCCCAAAAACGCTCCAACAAATGATGTAGATGTAAAAAAAATACATCTCCACCTTCCAGAGATGTAAACTATAACAGCTCGCGGTGCAAATATTCATGTCCACCTACAGGGGATGTAAAAACGCTGGTCGTGCGCCAACCGCCGTTCATTTCCCTTCCGCGCGACTAGTCTCCACCTGCCCGACTCCACCATCGGGCAAATCTGCAGCAAATCAATGTCGCCGCCCCCCGCCCGACGGTCGTCGGGCTAGCGGCGACTTCGCCCCCCCCCCCCCCCCCCCCCCCCCCCCCCCCCCCGCCCCCGTCCCCCCCGTCCCCCGTCGTCTGCCTCATCGGCCCGCCACCTGCTTGATCCCCTTTCCATTGCCGTCGTCATCAGCCGATTACAGGTAGCTCCGGCGCCGCCCCGTGCCCGACGGCCGCTGGACCCACTGCGACTCCCCCATGTCCCCAGCCGCCTGCCTCGCCGGCCCGCCACCTGCCCAATCCCCTTTCCACCGCCGTTGTCGTTGGCCGATTACGGGCAGCTCTACGCCGCCCCGTGCTGCCGCTAACCGGTTTGGCTTCCTCTCTACTACCCCTACCCATTCCTCTTCGCCGTCGGCCGATTTCGGCCATCCCCGCTGGCCCCGGCAAGCTACAACGGGAGCGCGGAGCTTTGACAGTTTTGACAGTAGGTTCAGTGCACTAGTTTTATATCTTCAAATACATCATTTGTTGGAGTTGGAGTTTTACATCATAAATATACATCATCTGTTGGAGTTGGCTCTTTTTTGGAGATGTAAAAGGCACTTTTTGTAATGTAAATTATACAACACCTAGTTTTACATCTCTAAATTTACATCATCTATTGAAGATGCTCTAAGGATAAAAAAACTATTGGCAATACAAACCAGCTCACAACCCACGTATAGGTATGAGTAGTAGTTGTTGCCTCCTAAAACTTTCAGACTTGGCCTGGCCTGGATCGCTCAGGCACGAAAATAAATAAATAAACATCGCTGGAGCATCTCCAATAGAAGATTTAAAAATTTACATCTTCAAAAAGTGATTTTTGCATCTCTAAAAAAGTATCAACTCCAACAGATGATACAAAACGGATATATAAAAGATCTAACTCCAATAGAAGATGCAAATGGAGATGTAAAACTATACTTCAACTACTATTTCATTTGAAACCTATACTTCAAACATAACAAATTCAACTACTACTTCATTTCAAACATAATTAAACATAATTCTAATTAATAAAAACATAGCAAACTCAACTACTACTAGTTCGAGGCACTACATTCATCTACTACTAGTAGTAGTAGTTCGAACTACATCTACTTAAACTACACCGAAAATAAAACTACTCCTCACCATCGGAGCTCTCGAATTGCTCTCAGAACTCATCCTTGTCCGGGTCGGCTAGCCTTTGCTTCCGCCACTGCTCGAGGTAGGCCTGCTCCTGCACCCGCATCGCCCGATACCAGACCGATGGCGCGCTGACCTACTCACGCACTTTCCCGGTCCACGAGTTGCGCTCGATGGGGGTCGACTCTGGCTCCTGCTCCGGCTCGGCCTTGACGGGGAACGGCGGCCTCAACGGCGGCACGACGCAATCACCGGTCGCAGAGAGTGCTATGGCCTCCGCCATGCGCACCTGGTACGCCTCCTCCTCCTCCTCCTTCTCCTTGCGCCGTTCCTCCTCCTCGCTTTCAAGGAGGATAGCGGCCAGCATCGCCTGGTAGGAAGCCTCCTCCTCCTCCTGGTCTTCGTCGCGCATGACGAGGGGCGGCAACGGGCAGCCATGGCCCACTTCGTGGACGCCGCGCCTCCTGGCCTCCTCGTGCTCGAAGGCGAACGACTGCTGCCACATGGGCGAGTCGAACGCGCACGCCAGGTCGTGTCGCTGCTATAGCGTCAGCAGCTGCCTCCGGCGTCGCACCTCCTCCACGTGCGCCTGCGCCGATCGTGGCGCCGTTGATACTGGGATCCTCTCCGAATCCAAGTGCCATTCGTGAGTGTCACGTCGGGGTAGGGGAAGGGGACGCGGTGCTCCCGGTGCCACTTCGCCTGGTGCACTGGGACGGCGATGCGCTGCCTTGCCCTTGCGCTTGCCGGAGAAGAGGCCCATTGCGGTGGCTAGGGTTTGTCGCCGACAGAGAAGCACAAGGGGTGGCGAGATGGGGACGGGTGCGTCTGGAAGTGGATGAGGATGGCGCCCCACTGCACGCTCGGATTAAAAAAGGCCGACCGCCATCACTGACGCGTGGGCCCATGGTGGACGGCCGTCATTAATAAAGACGACCGCGATAGTTGGGCGGCCGCCAGGTGGGGACGCAGCGGACACTGAGAGGACGCACGGCGAGTACGCTTCGCGTCCGCACCAGCGCATTTCAGCCGCAAATTTGGGTTGTAAATGGGTCCGTGCGAACGTGTTTTCGGAATGGGTTGACACGTTAGGCCAGCACTTTTATCCGTGACGATTTAAACAGATGACGACGGACTAAATAGATATCTGCATTGGAGTTGCTTTCAGTTCGTCACTCACTACTGCTCCCGATTCAACGATCAGTTGCTTTCAGTTCGTCACTCACTATCTCTCCCGATTCAAGTTGGCAAGTCTAAGGAAATCTTGCCACATTTTTTATGTGTATATCATGTGGAGCTTAAGTGTGGCTTGTCTAAGATGTGGCTTGAACCAAACACTCACCTAAGTTGATCAAACTTACCTAATTTTAGTTGTGGCAATTTTTAGCTAAGTTAGTCAAGAACCAAACAGCATCTCAATCTTGCGGTCGCTCACGGACCTGCTGGCTGGTCGCTGCTGCAGCCTGTTTGCTGCTCTTGTCGTCTTGCGCATGCTGCCGTCCGGCCGGCCGCGACGGTATGATCGCACCAGTTCATCGATCATCATCCTATGGGTCCTTCAAAAATACGTACTACATGATTCATCCATTCCAATTTCAATACCTAATGTATATAGGGTATAGTGACGATACTTCGGTGCTTTAAGGCATCTATCTTTATGTCTATAATATATGAATTCAACAGATAACTGACTCACATGTCAATGACTCAAAGGAGGTGCCTTTAAGACATCGAAGCTATGTCCGTGCGGACACGATCCAAACTAGCGCGTCGGTCGGTTCTCTGTTCGTACAGTCAGTCCGATCATCACCGAGTCATGTCACACCGAAGCTTTCTAATTACTCCCTCCGTAAAGAAATATAAGAACGGTTAGATTTTTTGATACTAACTAGAATATTTTTTTGAGACAAAGATACTAGCTACTTCCTCCGTTCCTAAATATTTGTTTTTTTAGAGATTTCAATAAGTGACTACATACAAAGCAAAATAAGTGAATTTACACTTTAAAATATGTCTATATACATCTGTATATAGTAGTCCATTTGAAATCTCTAAAAAGACAAATATTTAGGAACAGAGAGAGTAGATGAAATGGCGCGCTCCGCCGCGCCTGATTATAGCCGTATTTCTTGTGTATTAAGTGGGCTTAGGCCATGCATTGTTCATGGTGGATTGCAGCGTATATCTGTATATATCATCTCTTCTGTTTCTTGATGAGAGTTGGCCAATCTAGGTCTTGAACTATTTTTTGTGTTTATCTAACGTCAATATCTGGGCTAGGTGTAAATGCATATGCAGTACATGGTTTTCACATGTTGTCTTAGTATTGCCCATCCGTTGAAGCTACATGTAGGTTTGTTATGTTTTTTTTCTTGAGTTTTGTCATGGTGACGCTGCTTGCATATATAAGGAATTAATTCTCCGTAGTATTATGAATGGCAATTTTTTGGCTTCCGATCTATATAAACTTGAAATTTTATAGAAAACAAAACCTGATGATGATTATTTTTTTGAAAAATGCACATATACATTGGGACGTATGCTTCATGCTTATAAATTTTCACGATAAAACACATTCTGATGTGCTAGAAATTATTATTTTTTGTGTAGATCGCATCAAACCGTATTTCATCATGAAACTTTACAAACATCTAGTATACATTCCTATATACATGTGCCATGTTTCTAGAATTTTAAAAAACTTAAAACTTGATTTTTCCTTTAGGAATTTAGGCTCCATCGCTCTATTAGCAATTTTCGATGGTACCTCGTGGTTCTCTCTTCTATTAGCCAACCCACACTTCTAAAAAAATTAAGCGAACCCACACTTCTGTCATGGTTGGCTATAGTCGTGTATAACTGCAGCACCAACTTAAGACCCACAACAGGGCACCACCGGCTCGATAAAATGCAAAGGCAGCAACTATCGGGCCAACAGGCCAGTGAATACACTGCAATTCTTGTAAAAAGAAGAGGATACAACATGCAAAGAATACACCGTGCAAAGAATATCCAGATGATTGATCAAAATCTGGACATCATTAAAAAAATCAAAAAAAGTAGACAAGATTTCTACCTCCAAAACATTACCAAGGGGGGGATCTCAAGAATGACAAAATGTAACGCCCCGAGACCAATGCTTGAGAAGACTTCCATATGTTCCGGGTTTCGCCGTGTGTTTCATTTGTGCCTGCCTTTTTATTTTTGCTTTGCATCATGTCATCATGCCATCATCTCATAAATCTTTTGCAACTCAACTAAATAAATGGTATGGATTTTTGATCCATTTAAACCGAGGGAATTCACCTGGTGATTCTTTTTATAACATATCCTCTCGATATTTAGAGAGCTATAGTAATTATTCCATTTATTTGGAATTAGTCATAACACACTTGCAAATATTCCATGCCTTTGTTATCTCAATTCTTGGTCTCCAAACTTTGCCCATAAATTCTTTCTTCATTTTTCGGAGCTCCACCAAAAATCCGAACATTTTTGGACTTTCCTAACCCTCACTTCCTATTCAAACCATTTGATTTTAAATCAAATGAGTTTGCACTTAAAACTTTCAAAAATGCCCATTCCATTTTTCTTGGAACCTGCGCATTTTTGCGAGTCCGGGAAATTTATTCCCGTGCCCAAACTCTTTCTCTACTTTTTTCTTTTCTTCCCTTTTCTTCCTCTTTTTCTCTTGTTTTTTAATAGAGCAAATAGAGGGAGAGAAGAGCCCAGCCTCTCAGGCCTGCCAGGCCTGCCTTTTTGCCATAAGGCCCAGCTGGCCCCCTCCTCTCTACTGGGCCTCCCTAGGCCCACTCTCGCGCCGGCCTACCTAGGCTACCCGCACCGAGGCCTCCCGCAGCCCGCATCCCACTGCTCTAACCCTAGCCGATCGCTACCTCTCCCTCTCGATCCCTCATCCTCTCCCCTCGCGCCGCCAGGGAGCCCGACTCCTCCATCTCCCTCGCAGCCTCGCTCTCTCCCTTCGCCCTCCCGTGCGCCGCCCAGTGTGAGAGAGAGATTGGCAGCGCCGCCCGCGCTCGATCCCCGTCGCCCTCCTCTGCCACCCTCCGTGCGACCCCTTCCGGGCTGCTCCTCCTTCCACGCCCTGCGGCAGCTGCTCTTTCCGGCCACCTCGTCGCGCCGCGAACTGCCCCTGCGCGCGCGCCACCCCGCTTCGCCGTACGCCGCCATGGGTCGGAGCTCGCCGGAACCAGCGTGCCATCGCCTCGGCTGCGCCTCCCTCTTCTTCTTCTTCTTCTGCAGAGCAGCGCCACGGAAGTACTGCCCCGACCTCCGGCGAGGACGTGCCTCCCCTCCAGCTATGAGACCCTCTCCGCCGCGCCATCCCTACCTCCCAGGGTCGTCGCCCTGCCCTGCCAGGGACCTCGTCGTGGCTGCCCACGAGGTTCCCGCCGTCGGCGCCTGTTCCCGGCCGGATCCGCCGCCCGTGACTTCGTTCCTCCGCTCCGTCTCTCCTACTGCTTCGCCCCCGCGCCACCCGGTGACCCCGTCGTCATTCCGACCGGCGAGTCCAGGCCGCCGAGCTCTTCGTCTTGCTGCTGCTCCGCCATCGACCTCCTGTTGCTGCAGGACTATCCCCATCGGGCGCTGTGGGCGTGTTGTTTCTTCTCCCTCAAGGTCAAAAGTCCGCCAGATACACGAAACACCAAGTACCATGACGGTTCTCCAAGAGTTTGGGTTCGACAAGTTCGATGACGCTATTGTACAATTACATTACCGAGACCGGCAAGACCGACTGAACGAAATCGCCAAGTACCTGTATGAACGGATGCGTTAAGGCCGCCTAGGAGATCGCCAAATACACCACCGACAAGATTACACGGATGCTCAAACGAGTGCTAAACGAAACGCAAAGTACCACGACGACAATCGGCTTGTACCCCTACACCGCATCAGAACACCGAGTTCCTCTACGGATGTGTGTACGACTATCAGGGCCAAAAGACCCGTACACCATTATCGTCTCCAAAGAACCGTCTAACGGAACCGTCAAGTTAGACTACGACTCGCGTACGGCTACGCGGGATTCCTTGGACGCCAAGCTCAACGATGCATCAAGTTCCTCGCCGTGACCATGAACATCTATGGAAACCCGTGCAACGATAGACATGTACCACTACTGCTGCCCATACTTCTATAGAACGTGAACCACAACCATCGCCGAAGACCCGTGAACGACTAACGATGACCCTCCAAGTTCATCCACGATTGCTATGTGCCACTACCATCTACGTGAACCACTACTTCCACTACGGCATGACTACAACTACTACCACTACGAACGTGGCGAGACCGTCTACTTCCTCTATGAACTTGATCCGTTCCGAAAAGTCTCAGCTCGAAGGTATAACCCCGAGACGACGCCCGTGAACGAATGAATGCATGTTGGATGAGATGCACCCTTTGTCTGCACCGTGTCCGTATTGTCACTCGTTTCCATGCCACTCACTCGTGGGACACCCGGAATCCAGGAGCGCCCCACCATCTTTTTCACGCATCCGCACACTTCTCCTTTGCATCGGTATCTCAGTCGAGTTACCGGAACCGAAACGCTGACGTGGCACCGTTTTCGTTATCGTTGCCGTGGCACCCCTTTCCTTTCCACCACGGTGACAAATGCTTCATAATGCTCTTGTCAACTTTTAATAAAAATTGCATAAACTTGTTCATGTCATCCGCATCATGATAACAACAATTAAAATGTTTAAATTGTTGTTACAATAAATTACTAACGCATATGGGGATTTATCGGAATTATTGTTTGATGTTTCCGGCCCCATTTAAATTGCTTAGGTTGTGTAGTTTACTTTTGCTTCATCTCTTGCCATGTTTAACAACATTTAATATTGTTGGTTACATAAACGGGAGAGAACTAAATAATTGTTATGGTGTTTTGTCAATATGCAACTCGTTGCATATTGAGCTCCACTTAACTTGTAGAGTTGTTTGTGCATTTTGCCATGCCATGCATATTTAAACCGGACATGCATCATATTTGGTTGTGCATCATGCCATGCTTATGTGGTGGTTGTTTTACTATGTTGTTTGCTTCTTTCCGGGTTGCTTCTCGCGTTAGCTTCGGTTTCGTTCCGGAGTTGTGAGTTTTGGTTCGACTATGTCCGCTTTGTCTTCTTCATGGACTCGTTCTTCTTCCTTGCGGGATCTCAGGCAAGATGACCATACCCTCGAAATCACTTCTATCTTTTCTTGCTAGTTGCTCGCTCTATTGCTATGCCTATGCCGCGATACCTACCACTTGCTATATCATGCCTCCCATATTGCCATGTCAAACCTCTAACCCACCTTGTCCTAGCAAACCGTTGTTTGGCTATGTTACTGCTTTGCTCAGCCCCTCTTATAGCGTTGTTAGTTGGAGGTGAAGATTGGAGTTTGTTCCTTGTTGGAACATGATTATTGTTGGGATATCACAATATCTCTTATTTAATTAATGCATCTATATACTTGGTAAGGGTGGAAGGCTCGGCCTTATGCCTAGTGTTTTGTTCCACTCTTGCCGCCCTAGTTTCCATCATACCAGTGTTATGTTCCTTGATTATGCGTTCCTTAAGCGGTTGGGTTATAATGGGAACCCCTTGACAGTTCGCCTTGAATAAAACTCCTCCAGCAAGGCCCAAAATTGGTTTTACCATTTGCCACCCAGCCTTTTCTTTTCACTTGGGTTTCCGGAGCCCGAGGGTCATCTTTATTTAAACCCCCCCGGGCCAGTGCTCCTCTGAGTGTTGGTCCAACCTGTCAGCTGTCGGTGGCCACCAGGGGCAACTCTGGGTTGGCCTACCGGAACCTTGGACAATCCGGTGTGCCCTGAGAACGAGATATGTGCAGCTCCTATCGGGATTTGTCGGCACATTCGGGTGGCTTTGCTGGTCTTGTTTTACCATTGTCGAAATGTCTTGTAACCGGGATTTCGAGTCTGATCGGGTCTTCCTGGGAGAAGGAATATCCTTCGTTGACCGTGAGAGCTTGTGATGGGCTAAGTTGGGACACCACTGCAGGGATTTGAACTTTCGAAAGTCGTGCCCGCGGTTATGGGCAGATGGGAATTTGTTAATGTCCGGTTGTAGAAAACCTGAAGTTTAACTTAATTAAAATGGATCAACCTCGTGTGTAGCCATGATGGTCTCTTTCCAGCGGAGTCCGGAAAGTGAACACGGTGTTGGAGTTATGCTTGACTTAGTTTGTTCTAGGATCACTTCTTGATCATAGTTTCTCGACCGTGCTTTGCCTTTCTCTTCTCGCTCTCTTTTGCGTAAGTTAGCCACCATATATGCTAGTGCTTGCTGCAGCTCCATCTCATACCTTTTACCTTACCCATAAGCTTAAATAGTCTTGATCGCGAGGGTGTGAGATTGCTGAGTCCCCGTGACTCACAGATTCCTTCAAAACCAGCTTGCAGGTGCCGATGATATCGTGAAGTTGACGCAACCGAGCTCAAGGAGGAGCTCGATAAGGATCGTGTTCGTTATGTTGTTCCGTTTCCAGTTGATCAGTAGTGGAGCCCAGTTGGGACGATCGGGGATCTGTAGCATTAGGGGTGGTCTTCTTCTATTTTGGTTCTGTAGTCGGACCTTGATTGTATCTGGGTGTTGTAATGTTATATCCATGTACTGTGTGAAGTGGCAATTGTAAGCCAACTATGTATCTCTTTCCTTATTCAGTACATGGGATGTGTAAAGATTACCCCTCTTGCGACATGTCTACAATGCGGTTATGCCTCTAAGTCGTGCTCCGACACGTGGGAGATATAGCCGCATCGTGGGCGTTACAAGTTGGTATCAGAGCCTTCCCCGACTTAGGAGCCCCCTGCTTGATCGAATCGCTGGCGTTGTTGAGTCTAGAAAAATGCTTTGAGTCTTTTGGATTATATATATCGGAGAGTAGGATTCTTTTTACTCCTCAGTCCCTTCGTCGCTCTGGTGAGGCATCCTGACGTAGAGTTTTGACTCTTCTCTTCTCAAATTTCATTAATAAAAATTTAGGATCACGCGGGTATCTTGGAATCGTTCCGATGGTTTTGTGACGAGAACATTGTTCTTGGTGCCTCCTGACATTTAGGGGTTGTGGCAGTGTCCCGGGGAGTTGAGCTCTGAGGTGTTGTCGTCACAATTTTATCGTTGCAATTCTAGAATACCTGAGTTTCGCCGACATCGAAAATCTTTTTTATGCAGTTGTTGGTGAGATAACCTCGACACCACCCAGTATTGGGGCGGGACTTCGGGAGTATTGCCATAACTCGTATAACAGATGCTTTTCGAAGGTTGAGGTAAACGATTTCCGAAGGTTTCTTGGTTATGTGTTGAAGGATGGATACAGCTGGATGTAGGATTTGTGTAGTTTTGGGTGAGATATTATGCTTCACCTGTATCCCCAACACCTGATTGCATAACCAAAAAGTTTCGGGAGTTTATAAGTGAGAATTCAAGTAGCTCTTAGGATATCTTTTTGACAGATGTATGATATGAGATTGGGGTTCGACGTCTAGTGGTCCGCCTATCCACGGTTGGTTTTACAGTGGTCTCGTTGTGTCTTAAAGAGTCCTTGGCTATGCTGACTCAGGGACGCTTCGTATGTCATGTGCACTGCCTTGTACATGATGGTGATGTATGATCGAGCTCGTGTGGGCCCCACCACGAAAACTTTGGACGAAATCTCTATCATATGTGTGTTCTGGCTTATTTTGCAAGCCAATCCTTTGTTTTGTTTTCATTGTGGTATTCGAGTTGCTTCGAAGTCAAATGTTGATTCCATACCTTTCCTAAACAGTGTTCTCATATTTCTATGTGAATACTAATCCTTCGTGATAATCGAGATTGTCATGTCAATCCTTTTCAACCAGCATGTTTCTCTTCAAGCGGATCCGATCATTTCAACATCCGCAAGATCAATTTATCAGTTCTTCTCAACGGTGCTCATTTCTTCCATCTCAAGTTGCCTTTGTTTTTCCCACCCTCCCAACCTTTTTTTTCTTCGAGGACTAAGATTTCTTAATCAAGTATCCATCTTATTGATGTGAAGTCTTTCCATTCCTTTCCGTCAATGTTCTTATCCGGTGATTCTCAGGAAGATTGTAACGAAGCTTCAAGTTCAATATTCTTCATTCTTTTCCTTCTCCGGTGGTTTCAATGCAAGCTTTCGGTGTTGATCATATCTTTTTCATTGTTTCACATGCTTTCCATGTTCGAAATCCTTACCGAAGACTCTCTTAACTGTTCACCTCTCTCTATTCATTTGTTCCGGAGTGCTGAAGATATCTCAGAAGATGTTATCTCATTCAATCCGTTCAAGCTATTTCGAGGTTGTTATCTTATTCAAGCCATGTAATTCTACCGGCACAATCTTCCTTTAAATCGTTCAAACAGTGTATCTTCTGAGTGGGCCCTAACCCACAGGTCTTTTCCCATGATCTTACCTGACTCTTCTTATTCTCCCGGAGTTATTCTCAAATCTTCAAAAGTTTGATGTAAGAATGAGTTATCATCAGTCAAATGCCTTCTCCAAGATCGTTTTCTAATTCTCTTCATTGTTGGCTCTACTTCTAGGCTTTTCATTCTCCCGGAGTATCTCAACAATTATTGGTGGTGTTTCTCGTCGTCATTCTCGGATTTTGAAGACCAAAGAAGATTTTTCTCTAAATCTTATCCGTTCTCTCAAAGATTCGTCATTCTAGCTTGTTGCCATCCTCTCATAATTGTGTTCGATTTTGAGAAATTTTCCACTTATCCTGAGCAATTCAGGAGTCTTTTCAGTTTGATTCTCTGGAGCCCATCATTTCAGAAGACTTTTTCATTCTCAGCTTTCAGCTCTCGCTCTCCAAATATTACCGGTGCTTCATTCAAGTATTATCTAACCAGCTCGTGATCTCTTCATTCTCTTGTATCTAAATTTCCCTAAGTATCTTTGTTCGTTTTCAAATTTTTACTGGTGATTCATCCCTTTACTTCGTTCGTTTTTCAATTCTTACGGTGGTTTGCTCAAGATTCTCTTCCATGGTTATCATATTAATTTATTCGTTGTTTCAATCCTACCGGTGGTCCATTGAGTTTATGATCTATCTCTCTTAATCCTTTCCACGAGATTAAGTTGTTTGCAATCCGTTGCTTGCCATCAATCTAAATTGGTGAAGGATACACATAACATAAGTCTTATTCTTGTTTCATCCAAGCATTCTAATTTCTTCTTTCCGGAGTGGTTCATCATATCACATTCTCGGTTCGAGATGCCTTATATTTCCTTCTGGAGTTCCAAGTTACCACTTTATCTCGTTGCAAAGCTTCATCCAATCATTGCAAGGATTCACCTTGTGTTTTCAACTTCTCTTTCCTTTCATTTGATCATTCTTTTATTACCGGAGTTCTTCATGGAGGCTCTACATGATGGTTCATCAAGGAATTAATTCAATCTCGAAGTGTTCATTGAGATTCTTTTCTGAGGACTTCTAGCATTCTTCATCTTGCTATCCGGAGTGCAATTGTTCTCCCTTATCATTTGAGGTGATAATATATCATTCTTCTTTCACAAGAATGGGATATTTAAACCCATCACCTTCTTCCTTGGAGTTATCTTGGGTTATATTTCATCTAAGCCTTCCCTAAGGATTGTTGCTATTTATGGTGCTCATAAGTGACCCAAGTTCTTCTTTTATTCTCCCGGTGAAATAGTTTCTCGTCTCCTTGTTCTTATCAATCCAATCTTTTCCTGTGAGTGGCAGGTTGTCACCTCATAATTTTTAGATGTATTCCATAAGACCATATCAAGTTTATGGTTTTCATCGTTGATAATCCAACAACTCCATTCCAGCATTTGTTGTAAGCATGATCTCTCAAGATCTTGTTACCCTCCGTCCATTCCATTTCATTCCATTCCATTCCATTCTTTCATTTCGTCCGGAGGCTTTGTGATGTTGCTCTTTTCAGTCATCATCTCAAATTGTGAAGATCATGATTTTTTTTCTTGCTTATCCTTTTAACCGGAGTGTGTGCCTGCTGCTCAAGTTCTTCTCATCTTATAAAGTTTCTTATCACTTTTCAACCGGAGTGCTGCCAAAAATTTGTTCTTCCTCGTTCCTCTTTTCTAAGGGAGTGTTTTCAACTTCGTTCATCTCCGTTGTATCCTTTTCTCAAAATGGCTTTACTTTTCAAGGTTCTTTGGTTTCACTCGTTTGTCAAAGAAGCAACTTTGTTTTGCCTCTTCCTCTTCCGTTTTCTTTCCGGTGCCATCCTAGATCTTGGGACGAGATCCTCTCGTAGTGGTGGAGTGTTGTAACGCCCCGAGACCGATGTTCGAGAAGACTTCCATATGTTCCGGGTTTCGCCATGTGTTTCATTTGTGCCTGCCCTTTTATTTTTGCTTTGCATCATGTCATCATGCCATCATCTCATAAATCTTTTGCAACTCAACTAAATAAATGGCATGGATCTTTGATCCATTTAAACCAAGGGAATTCACCTGGTGATTCTCTTTATAACATATCATCTCGATATTTAGAGAGCTATAGTAATTATTCCATTTATTTGGAATTAGCCATAACACACTTGCAAATATCCCATGCCTTTGTTATTTTCTGGAGCTCCACCAAAAATCCGAACATTTTTGGACCTTCCTAACCCTCACTTACTATTCAAACCATTTGATTTTAAATCAAATGAGTTTGCATTTAAAACTTTCAAAAATGCCCACTCCATTTTTCTTGGAACATGCGCATTTTTGCGAGTCCGGGAAATTTATTCCCGTGTCCAAACTCTTTCTCTACCTTTTTCTTTTCTTCCTCTTTTTCTGTTGTTTTTGAATAGAGCAAATAGAGGGAGAGAAGAGCCCAGCCTCTCAGGCTTGCCTTTTTGCCTTAAGGCCCAGCTGGCCCCCTCCTCTCTACTGGGCCTCCCTAGGCCCACTCTCGCGCCGGCCTACCTAGGCTACCCGCACCGAGGCCTCCCGCAGTCCACTGCTCTAACCCTAGCCGATCACTACCTCTCCCTCTCGATCCCTCATCCTCTCCCCTCGCGCCGCTAGGGAGCCCGACTCCTCCATCTCCCTCGCAACCTCGCTCTCTCCCTTCGTCCTCCCGTGCGCCGCCCAGTGTGAGAGAGAGATCGGCAGCACCGCCCGCGCTCGATCCCCGTCGCCCTCCTCTGCTACCCTCCGCGCGACCCCTTCCGGGCTGCTCCTCCTTCCACGCCCTGCGGCAGCTGCTCTTCCCGGCCACCTCGTCGTGCCGCGACCTGCCCCTGCGCGCGCTCCGCCCCGATTCGCCGTGTGCCGCCATGGGTCGGAGCTCGCCGGAACCAGCGTGCCATCGCCACGGCTGCGCCTTCCTCTTCTTCTTCTTCTTCTTCTGAAGAGCAGCGCCATGGAAGTACTGCCCTGACCTCCAGCGAGGACGTGCCTCCCCTCTAGCCCCGAGACCCTCTCCGTCGCGCCATCCCTACCTCCCAGGGTCGTCGCCCTGCCTTGCCAGGGACCTCGTCGTGGCTGCCCACGAGGTTCCCGCCGCCGGCGCCTGTTCCCAGCCGGATCCGCCGCCCATGACTTCGTTCCTCCGCTCCGTCTCTCCTACTGCTTCGTCCCCGCGCCACCCGGTGACCCCGTCGTCACTCCGACCGGCTAGTCCAGGCCGCCGAGCTCTTCATCTTGCTGCTGCTCCACCATCGATCTCCTGTTGCTACAGGACCATCCGACCGGGCGCTGTGGTCGTGTTGTTTCTTCTCCCTCAAGGTCGAAAGGCCGCCGGTTACACGAAACATCAAGTACCACGATGGTCCTCCAAGAGTTTGGGTTCGACAAGTTCGATGACGCTATTGTACAACTACATTACCGAGACCGGCAAGACCGACTGAATGAAACCGCCAAGTACCTGTATGTAGGATCGAAAGTATGTCTAGAGGGGGGTGATTAGACTACTTGACCAAATAAAAATCTAGCCTTTTCCCAATTTTAGTTCTTGGCAGATTTTAGCTATCTTAGCACAAGTCAAGCAATCTCCACACAATTCAAGCAAGCATGCAAAAGAGTATATGAGCAGCGGAAAGTAAAGCATGCAACTTGCAAGAATGTAAAGGGAAGGGTTTGGAGGATTCAAACGCAATTGGAGAGACGGATGTTTTTGTCGTGGTTCCGATAGGTGGTGCTATCGTACATCCACGTTGATGGAGACTTCAACCCACGGAGGGTAACGGTTGCGCGAGTCCACGGAGGGCTCCACCCATGAAGGGTCCACGAAGAAGCAACCTTGTCTATTCCATCACGGCCGTCACCCACGAAGGACTTGCCTCACTAGCGGTAGATCTTCACGAAGTAGGCAATCTCCTTGCCCTTACAAACTCCTTGGTTCAACTCCACAATCTTGTCGGAGGCTCCCAAGTGACACATAGCCAATCTAGGAGACACCACTCTCCAAGAAGTAACAAATGGTGTGTTGATGATGAACTCCTTGCTCTTGTGCTTCAAATGATAGTCTCCCCAACACTCAACTCTCTCTCACAGGATTTGGATTTGGTGGAAAGAAGATTTGAGTGGAAAGCAACTTGGGGAAGGCTAGAGATCAAGATTCATATGGTTGGAATGGAATATGTTGACCTCAACACAAGTGTAGGTGGTTCTCTCTCAGAAAATGTGTATTGGAAGTGTAGGTATGTTCTGATGGCTTTCTTCACGAATGAAGAGTGGGTGGAGGTGTATATATAGCCTCCACATAGAATCTAACCGTTACACACAATTTGCCAAACTTGGTGGGACCGAATGGTTAAACTCGGTCGGACCGATTCAGCAAACCTAGTGACCGTTAGGATTTTCGGTGGGACTGAGATGCAACTCGGTAGGACCGATATGGTTAGGGTTAGGGCATAACGTAATCTCGGTGTGACCGATTACACAAACTCGGTGGGACCGATTTTGGTAATAAGCTAACCAGAGAGTTGGTCAGGTAAACTCGGTGGGACCGATTCGCTCATCTCGGTGAGACCGAAATGTTACAAAAGGGAAACAGAGAGTTTACATTGAAATCTCGGTGGGACCGATCGCTCATCTCGGTAAGACCGAAACGTTACGAAGGGAAACAGAGAGATTACAATCCCATCTCGGTGAGACCGAGATCCCTATCGGCGAGACCGATTTGCCTAGGGTTTGTGGCAGTGGCTATGACATTTGAAACTCGGTGGCGCCGGATAGAAAGAATCGGTGGGGCCGAGTTTGACTTTTGGTTTAGGTCATATGTGGATGTGGGAAGGTAGTTGAGGGTTTTGGAGCATATCACTAAGCACTTTGAGCAAGCAAGCCATTAAGCAACACCTCATCCCTCCTTGATAGTATTGGCTTTTCCTATAGACTAATGTGATCTTGGATCACTAAAATATAAAATGTAGAGTCTTGAGCTTCACGCTTGAGCCAAACTTTTTGTCCTTAGAATTTTGAGGGATCCACTTTCCTCATCCATGCCATGCCATTCATTGAGCTTTTCCTGAAATATTAATCTTGGAATAATGTTAGCTCAATGAGTTATATGTTGTTAGGAATTACCAAAACCACCCAGGGATAGTTGCACTTTCAATCTCCCCCTTTTTGGTAATTGATGACAACATATAGATCAAAGCTTCGACAAATGATAATAAGAGTGAAAGATATTGCCGCTTTGAGAATATGTGAAAAGCAAGAGCTCCCCCTAAATTTGTGCATATCTTAATATTTGCTTTGGTCTGCAAATGCACAATGAGTTAGGATCATGGGTTACTCTTCCATGTCACATACATCTTGGTGGAGTGCTCAAAATGATAAGAATTAAATACATGCACTCATCACCAAGCAAAGTGAATGATCATATAAGGATAAGTAAGATAATATCATCTAACAAGCATAAGTGTAGCTTATGATCAACCACATGATCATCAATGTCTCACAGATAATAGCATAGTATCTCAAGCAATCAAAAGACAAACAAGGTTCAACCACCAAAGCAAGAGAGAATAAAAAGCAACGCTCTCTCTCGAAGCTTATGATCTATATATTTTTCTCCCCCTTTGGCAACAAGTTACCAAAAAGTTTATAGAAAATGCATAGCACTAAAACGTCTCTCAGGCTTGGTCTTCAGGTGGTGGTGTCCAGAGAATGCCAAGGACGAAGGCTTCAGTCGAAGTAGATGGAGCTGATGGAGTTGGTGCTGGAGCTGGTTGCGCTGGAGCTGTAGCTGGTGCAGATGAAGTGACTCTAGTGTCTAGAACAGGCACTGCAGATCTCTGAGCTCGAGGCACTCTAGCAAATGCATCAGTGGTTGTCTTGCCCTTCCTCTCCTGCAGGTCATCCTGTAGCTGCTCCACAATAGACTGAATCTTAGTTACTTTGACATCTAAATCATAGAATTTTTGTTCCATGATTCTTTCCAGGCTCTCCTGGTTTTGAGTTAGGGTGGCCAACCCCTTCTCAATCCTCAGAGTTGATGCTATCAAATAACCAAACTGGTCCTGCTTGCTTTTCAAAAAGTACTCAGATGCCTCCTCTTGAGTTGGCATCTTGGCAGCCTTCTCTTTCTTTGCTTTCTCCTTCTTCTCTTGAGCTTGTACTGATGATGGTTCATTCTCATTCATCACAACTTGATTGTCCTCAAAGTCAGGATAGATAGGCAAGTGTTCTTTATCCAACAAGTATGTGCCTGTGCCCATCTTTGAGTTTATCAACTCCTGGATCTGTGGGGCATATCCACAACTTCTTTTCTGGTCAGCTGCAGTCCTCTTGATAGTCTCAACTATAAGGCTCATGACCTTGAACTTCTGTGGCACATCAAATATATGTAGCAAGTTAATTGCATGGCCTCTGATCATTCTGTGATCACCAGACTTGGTCAAGAGAGTGTGCCTAAGGATCCAATTGATTGTAGGCAGCCCTGACAGCAAGTGTTTTACTGACCGAAACTGGTGAGTCTCAAGATCATCTTCAGGAATCTCCTTGTACATGTTTGCCATAGAGTTGTGATCCATCTTCTTCTTGGCATAGACATCCAAGTCATCTTCTTCTTCCTTAGGAGCATTGATCAGATTTGCCCATTCCTCAATAGTTGAGTGGTACCTTGTACCTTCAGACATCCATACTATCCTGCCATCTGGATAGAAGTGTGCTGTGGAGTAGAATTGCATTATGAGCTCCTCATTCCACTTTGTGAGCTTCTGCCCAACAAAGTCTACAACTCCACAAGCACTGAAGCTGTCAAACACACCGGGATAGTGTTCCTCATTTTCCTTGATATACTTCCAGTCGACCCACCTCATTTCACACACTATAAGCTTCTTGTCCAGTAGCACTGTCTCATAGAAATCTTGTTGTTCCTCTGTGTGGAACATGTAATCAATAGCAGTCCTTCTCCTGGTAGCATATGGATCTGTCTCTCTCCATAGTCTCAACCCTGAGTCTCTCCTGATCTTCATGTTCTCAGCCACAGGATGAGCATCATTGTGGTCTGGAATCTTGGGTTTGAGCTTTCTCAGGACTTTTCCTTCATCATATTCATCAGCAGCAACTTCAGGCACTGGGGCCTTGTTCTTCTCAGCAGCTGGTATACTCCTGGTATTCCTCTTAGGTGCACTCTTGAGCTTGGAGGCTGCTTTGGGTGCTTCTTTGCGCTTTGATGAAGCAACCCCTGTCCTGATAGCATCACCCATAAGCTTCTGGGCCTTAGGTGCTGGTGCAACAACCTCTTCTTCCTCTTCCTCTTCAGAATCTCTCATGATTGAGGATCTCCCAAGCACTCTAGCAGTGGTCTTTTTGATCCTCTCCTTCCTCTTCTTCCCTTTTGCAGCAGCCTCTTTGGGTTGAGATTCCAAAGATGCTTGAGAGGAGGCTCTGGCTTTAGACATTGGCTGTCTCCCTGCTGACCTCTTGGTCTTCAGACCTGGCTTGGTTGAAGCAGTTGTGCCATATTCCTTCTTAAGCACTTTTTTCTTTGATGTGGCATCATCCTCAGTGGCCACATAGTCTTCATCCTCAGACTCTAAAGTTTTCTTCTTCCTTGTTCTGGTGGCAGCTTTGGGCAAGTTGCTGGGAGTGCTCCTGCTACCATCATCTGAACTGCTAGAGGGACTAGTGCCCTCACTCAGGTGAACCTGCTCCTCTGACCTGTTCTGGCTGTCACTCTGATCAGACATATTGCAAACACTGACAGCAGACCCTGTGAATAGATATAGATGAGATAGAGTGGATGAGCATCACAAAATGCAGAGTTTTTTGCAAAAGAATGAGTCAAAAACTTAGTCTTAGTTTTCCACAGAAAGCATTTCGGATCAACCGATTTGTAAACTTGGTGATACCGAAGCAGCTATTGGAACCTAAACTAGTGAACTCGGTCAGACCGAGTCACAGTTTGACGGCACCGAGACTGCTAGGGTTTCACAAAGTCCTGAACTCGGTCACACCAATTTGCAATTCTCGGTCAGACCGAAAATTACATGTGCAATGGCCTGAGCCGAATCGGTGGTACCGAGTTCCACAACTCGGATGGTCCGAGATGGTTTCGGCGGAAACCTAACCCTAAATTTTCAATTCAACTCTAATCTACGGAGTGTTTTGACTGGATAGAAGCGTTTCAATCGTGGTAAGAATCATAATGAACACAATGTGCTAGGAATCGGACGGGGATAGCACTGTGATCGAGTCCATACCCTAGTTCGGCGATGAACTCGCTACGGCGGCAACGACGGGGAAGAATTCCGTTGACGGCGGCGGAGACTAGCGACAGGAGGCGGCTGGCGACGAGGAGGACGATCCGGAGACCCAGGAGGCAGAGCGAGCTATGCGCGGGCGAAGGGGTTTCGGAGAAATTTCCAAAATTTTGCCCGTGAGTATATATAGCCCGACCCTGTCGGTGTGACTGAGTGGAACAACTCGGTGACACCGAGATTCATAACTGCAAGCAGTTACTGAAACTCGGTGTGACCGAAAGGTTCAAATCAGTTGCACCGAGATTGAAAACCTAGATCGACTTAGTGATCTCGGTATGACCGAAATGGAGAAATCGGTCAGACCGAAAAGCACAAAGAAGTTTTGGAAGTTTAAGTCTATGACAAATCGGGGACTCCGAGTGCTCCTCACATAGAGTGGTTCAAATCTGACTTGATCAAATTTTGTGATGTAGCATGAATAGAGTTTGAGACGAGAAAAGCATAGATAGCTAGAGAGGGTTCTTAGGCATTCTTGTCCATCCACTTGGCAAAAGAAAAGAAAACCAATCAATCAAAACAACAAGTGGATGTCCTTGAATGAGTAAAATATGCAATCAACATGCTCACACAATAAAATGGCAATTGAAATATGTGGCAAAGCATGCACAACCAATTCTAGCATCTATCAAACAATTGGCGATGACTAGGTCATCTATATATGAGTATATTGACTTAGGAGTCAAATGAGAACATTAGATCATAGGTCATACTCATCGTTTAAGCACAAGTGGGGTTACCACTTTTACATAAAGCATTGTTGTGTTCACACCATTAGAGTTGCTTTAGCTCAATTCTTAGAGTAAAGCTCCCCCTAGATGTGAGATCCCCCCTAAGAGGGATGAACTAACCTTGGGTTTTGTCGATGATGACTTCATGTAGATGTTGAAGATGTGGATGCTCAATGTTGATGTAGATTATTTGGAGCTATCCATTGGAGTGAGTTGCACTTTCAATACCTACACGGGTTAGTCCCATAAGGAACAAACAAGGATATCCATAGACATAGAGTGATGCACACACAAGATGATGTCCATGAAAGCTTTTAGGTTACCTTGTACCTTGTCTACCAACAAGAGGGTTTGTGACTCCTTGAACTAGTGCATGATGTGGAAGTTGATTGCACTTGTTCTTGCCAAGATGATAAGAGTGAAGTATATTGGCGGAGTCACCCTCAAGAACTCTCTAGTTCTTCTTCTTCGGGATCCACACCATCTTGATGGGAATCCTCGGTGTTGTAGTTGTACTTGATGAAGTGGAACTTGAAGTAGTCTTGGGAACCCACTTGACCAAGGCCTTAGAAGCTTCTTTAAATGCATCAATTTCCTCTTGAAGCTTGTCCTTGCCTTTTTTCTTGTGGTCTTGTGGTGGAAGATCATCTTGAGCTTGTGTCCCTTTGAGAGAAGTAGGATCATACTTCTCTTGTTGAGGAACAAACTTCGTCTTGGGGTATTGATCTTCTTCCCACTCAACTCCATTGGCATTGAACTTTCGTTCAAAACCAACACCTTGATTCTTCCGGTGCCTTCCTTGCTTGCGTACAATTTCCTCAAATTGCTTACTTCCGGCAAGGCTCTTGTAAACGCCTTTCTCTATAATTCCCTTCAATAAGCTATTTTCTTGCTCAAGTGTAACTTGCCTAAGAGAATCATTAGTGGAATCAAGAGAACTACTAGAAGCAACAATATTGGATTTAGCATGATTATTGTTACTACTAGAGGAAGAATCTTTCTTGTTCTTGTTACTAGACTTGACTTGAGGCATGTAAGTGGATAAGAGTAAACGCTTGGCAATGTAAGAAGAACTTTTCTTATGAAGATCATCATTGATTGCTTTTAAGAACTCATGCTCTTTCTCAAGGTTGAGCTTTTCAAAGCGTAATTTCTCATGAGTCCTTAAAAGTTCTCGATGATCTCCTAAGATAGTTTCATGAGCTAACTTAAGAGTGTTTAGTTCTTTAGTTAGAGACTCAATCTTCTCCTTATCATTGTCATTCGTTTTATCTTGATTATCATGATTAATTGACGTTTCACCATAGTATTCATCACTAGAGTTGTCAACAAGTAAATCATCATCACCTAACAAGTCATCTTCATCACTATTGAAATCAACATACTCGGGGTGTGATACCTTTGGGCCTTTAGCCATGAAGCATGTTCCAACTCCTTCATTTGGTGAGTCAAATATGTCGTAGGAGTTGGTTGTCACAAGTGCTAGACCGGCAACACCTTCATCTTGAGTATATTCGGAGTCGGAGTGATAGCTTCTCTCGGAGTGGTTGTCGGAGTCGGAGCTGGATACCCATTCACCAACATGAGCTTGATGTCTTCGTTTTGTGTAGCTCCTTGATAACTTGTCCTTTCTTTCCGAATCATTGCTTCTCCGTGAGGGTCTTCGTTCATAACGATCATCTCTACTCCTTCTTTCTCTAGATGGTGATTCTTCTCTTCTACTTCTTCTCTTGGGAGAATCTTCTCTTCTCTTGTAGGGGGTCGTACACTCATTGGAATAGTGTCCGGGCCTTCCACAATTGTAGCAGTTTCGCTCTCGACTAGAAGATCTTTTGTCATTGTAGGACCTTGACTTGGAGCTTCTCTCTTTGCTTCTACTCTTATAGAACTTGTTGAAGTTCTTCACCATTAAGCTCAATTCTTCATTGAAGGTTTGTTTCTCACTCGATGATGTGGGGCTTCACATGAGGCTTTGTAAGCACCACTTGATTTGTTGTGAAGTTCCTCTTTATCCTTGAGTGACATCTCATGAGCAACAATTCTTCCGATGACTTCCGTTGGCTTGAGATCTTTATAATTGGGCATCATTTGGATCAATGTGCACACGGTATCATATTTTCCATCCAAGGCTCTCAGGATCTTCCTGATGATGAATCTATCGGTCATCTCTTCACTCCCTAAGCCGGCAATCTCATTTGTGATAAGAGCAAGCCTAGAGTACATTTCAGCAACACCTTCACCATCCTTCATTTTGAACTTGTCAAGTTGACTTTGAAGCACATCCAATTTGGATTCCTTGACGGAGTCGGTACCTTCGTGCATATCAATCAAAGTATCCCAAATTTCCTTTGCATTCTCAAGATGGCTGATTTTGTTGAATTCTTTGGGGCACAATCCGTTGAAGAGGATATCACAAGCTTGAGCGTTGTATTGCAGCATTTTCAACTCTTCCGCGGTGGCTTCACAGTTCTATTCTTTCCCTGTCAAAGAATTCACCTTGCAAGCCAATACACACAATAGCCCAAACGGCGGGGTTATGTCCAAGAATATGCATTTTCATCTTATGCTTCCAACTAGCAAAATTAGTACCATCAAAGTAAGGACCTCTATGGTGATAATTTCCCTCGCTAGACGCCATACTCTCCTAGGTTGTGAAACCAAGGCTATGACCGACAAAAGCTATGAAAATCAAAGCAAATAGAGACCAAATCTCTGATACCACTTGTAGGATCGAAAGTATGTCTAGAGGGGGGTGATTAGACTACTTGACCAAATAAAAATCTAGCCTTTTCCTAATTTTAGTTCTTGGCAGATTTTAGCTATCTTAGCACAAGTCAAGCAATCTCCACACAATTCAAGCAAGCATGCAAAAGAGTATATGAGCAGCGGAAAGTAAAGCATGCAACTTGCAAGAATGTAAAGGGAAGGGTTTGGAGGATTCAAACGCAATTGGAGACACGGATGTTTTTGTCGTGGTTCCGATAGGTGGTGCTATCGTACATCCACGTTGATGGAGACTTCAACCCACGGAGGGCTCCACCCACGAAGGGTCCATGAAGAAGCAACCTTGTCTATTCCATCACGGCCGTCGCCCACGAAGGACTTGCCTCACTAGCGGTAGATCTTCACGAAGTAGGTGATCTCCTTGCCCTTACAAACTCCTTAGTTCAATTCCACAATCTTGTCGGAGGCTCCAAGTGACACCTAGCCAATCTAGGAGACACCACTCTCCAAGAAGTAACAAATGGTGTGTTGATGATGAACTCCTTGCTCTTGTGCTTCAAATGATAGTCCCCCCAACACTCAACTCTCTCTCACAGGATTTGGATTTGGTGGAAAGAAGATTTGAGTGGAAAGCAACTTGGGGAAGGCTAGAGATTAAGATTCATATGGTTGGAATGGAATATCTTGACCTCAACACAAGTGTAGGTGGTTCTCTCTCAGAAAATGTGTATTGGAAGTGTAGGTATGTTCTGATGGCTTTCTTCATGAATGAAGAGTGGGTGGAGGGGTATATATAGCCTCCACATAGAATCTAACTGTTACACACAATTTGCCAAACTCGGTCGGACCGATTCAGCAAACCTAGTGACCGTTAGGATTTTCGGTGGGACTGAGATGCAACTCGGTAGGACCGATATGGTTAGGGTTAGGGCATAACGTAATCTCGGTGTGACCGATTACACAAACTCGGTGGGACCGATTTTGGTAAGTAAGCTAACCAGAGAGTTGGTCAGGTAAACTCGGTGGGACCGATTCGCTCATCTCGGTGAGACCTAAATGTTACAAAAGGGAAACAGAGAGTTTACATTGCAATCTCGGTGGGACCGATCGCTCATCTCGGTAAGAGCGAAATGTTACGAAGGGAAACAGAGAGATTACAATCACATCTCGGTGAGACCGAGATCCCTATCGGTGAGACCGATTTGCCTAGGGTTTGTGGCAGTGGCTATGACATTTGAAACTCGGTGGCGCCGGATAGAAAGAATTGGTGGGGCCGAGTTTGACTTTTGGTTTAGGTCATATGTGGATGTGGGAAGGTAGTTGAGGGTTTTGAAGCATATCACTAAGCACTTTGAGCAAGCAAGCCATTAAGCAACACCTCATCCCTCCTTGATAGTATTGGCTTTTCCTATAGACTCAATGTGATCTTGGATCACTAAAATATAAAATGTAGAGTCTTGAGCTTCACGCTTGAGCCAAACTTTTTGTCCTTAGAATTTTGAGGGTTCCACTTTCCTCATCCATGCCATGCCATTCATTTAGGTTTTCCTGAAATATTAATCTTGGAATAATGTTAGCTCAATGAGCTATATGTTGTTAGGAATTACCAAAACCACCCAGGGATAGTTGCACTTTCACTGTATGAACGGATCCGTCAAGGCCGCCTTGGAGATCGCCAAGTACACCACCGACAAGATCACACGGATGCTCGAACGAGTGCTAAACGAAACGCAAAGTACCACGACGACAATCGGCTTGTACCCCTACACCGCATCGGAACGCCGAGTTCCTCTTCGGATGTGTGTACGACTATCAGGGCCAAAAGACACGTACACCATTATCATCTCCAAAGAACCATGTAAAGGAACCGTCAAGTTCGACTACGAATCGCGTACGGTTAAGCGGGATTCCTTGGACGCCAAGATCAACTGTAGCGACCAGACCTCAAACGGTCCAATCTCTGTGCTCAGGTGTCATCCCTGGATCAGTAATGCTGACACCACACAGTACTTGAAGGATTTATAACAAAGTAGCAATCACACACTTATTACATCGAGAGTCTTAAAAGAGAACTTATTACAATAAATATGGCTTAAGGCCATCTAATAACGATAACAGCGGAAGGCTTGGAAGATAAGTGAGTCCATAAACTCCAACGGCATCACTGAGTATAGAAACACGACCTAAACGTACCTTAGTCGTCGTCTGAAAAGTCTGCAACATTAACGTTGCATCCCGAAACGGGTCAGCACATGGAATATGCTGGCAAAGTAACACATAGAGAGTAATGGAATGAAATAGGCTATTCTATATGCATATTTGGCTGGTGGAAAGCTCTATGGTTACAGTTTTGCGTAAAGCCAATTTTTCCCTACTGCAACGGAATAAATTTTATTTAACTATCATGGTAGTTGTTAAACATTGAGAATGGTTGACAGCATTCTCAATCCCGATTAAGCATCATCATTAAACAAAACCCAACAAAATTAAATTTTAGAGTAACATGATGAGATTCACATGATAATCCAAGTACTAGATACTCAAGATGTCCATAACTGGGGACACGGCTAACCATGATTAGTTTATACACTCTGTAGAGGTTTGCGCACTTTTCCCCACAAGACTCGACCTCCTCCGTTGGATTTCTCGCACTACATGGTGTTTGAGAAACGGATGACCGAGACATAGTCTTTCAGAAGCGCTAGCACCTTACGATCGGGTAGACCGTTACACCTACTTTCCCCTACATCTGCTAGTCTACCACTGTAAGAGTTTGCACAACTTAATCAACTATGCTAGAGCCCATAGTAGCTTGTGGCTGCACACGGAAGTTTCTAGCATGAATAATATCATGATCTCTTTGAGCCTGGGTGGCGGTCCATAAAGAAAAACAGGCAATCGCTGGAATACCCAGGTGCCTCAATCCACCCAGATGTGTATTTAAGTTGCCACCTTAAATAAACCATTAATTTAACAATCTCGCATCTGTCATGGATACACTCACCCAATCCACGTCTACTAGCATAGCAAGGCACAATAAGCAAACGTAGAAGTAACTCCCAAAGGTTTGATAATAACAGGTAATAGGTACTACCTCAACTACTTCCCAAACCCACAATTTAATTCGATCCTAATCATGCAATGTGTGAGGATTGATCTAATGCAATAAAAACTGGGTAATTGGAAGTATGATCAAAGTGTTACTTGCCTTGCTGATGATCCGCAAAACCTAGCGATTCGAAGTAGCAAGCGGCGCACTTCGGGTACTCTATCGCAAACAAACAAGCATACAATAAGAACTCAACTAATGCACAGGTAAAACTCGAATAAGAGATCTAACCAGAAAGGTCAACTTAAGAACTCCAGTTGGCAAAAAGAATCAAAATGAACGAAGCAACGAAAGACAAATGGCAAAAGAAACAAGCTTCGTTTACTATTCTGGATCTAGGGCAATTTTTACAGTGGCAAAAACTTGTTTGAGTTGGTTAAATGGAAAGAGGGTTTCGAGACGAAACTCCAGGCGCTTGAATTGCCTGATTCCGATAAACGAGCGAAAAGTTAGATTAAAATGAAAAAATCAGATCAGGAATCGCGATCAGAAAAATCGCGGATTTAATCCGAGAAAAGAAAAACGACGAACGTTCGTTAAAACGAACGAACGAGCGAACACTCGCTAATTAAATAAACCATAAAAACCGATCTATTTAAAAAACCGAAACTAAAATAAAAAAACCGATAAAACCGACGTACCTCCGGCGACGAATCCGGCGGCGGCGGCGGCGAGGCGGCGCGGCGAGCGGCGGGGCGGCGCGGCGAGGCAGCGGCGGCGGGCGGCGGCGCGCTAGGGCGGGCGGCGGCTAGGGTTTCGGTGGGGGGTGGCGGCTGGGCCTCCCGGCTATATAAAGCCAGCCGGGCCGGGAGTCCAGGTCGGACACGGCCCGGTAAGGCGGTTTAGACTTTTTTTAATTACGCTCTGAAAAAAAAGGAATACTAAACGGACTCCAAAAATCCCGAAATAAATTTTTCCCGGCTTCTAAAATCAAGCCGCACAGGATGAACATTTATATGGGGCCAAATTGGAATTTTGAAAAACGCGCATTTTCCCTAATTCAAATAAAATAGCAAATAAAACCAAAATAAAATCTTATTTGATTTTTTATTAAATCCTCAATATTTCTTTATTTTGGGAAATTCATTTTATTCCCTCTCTCATATTTTTTAATAGAAATAATTGAAGATAAAATAAATCAAATCAAATGATCCTATTTTCAAAATTTGAGAAAACTCAAATATGAAAATAACAAAATCCCCAACTCTCTCCAAGGGTCCTTGAGTTGCGTAGAATTTTCTAGGATCAACCAGAATGCAATAAAATATGATATGCAATGATGATCTAGTGTATAACATTCCAAATTGAAAATTTGGGATGTTACAAACCTACCCCCCTTAAGATGAATCTCGCCCCCGAGATTCGGGTTGGCTAGAAAATAGGTGAGGGTGGTCCTTCAGCAATTCTTCCTCTCGCTCCCAAGTGGCTTCATCCTCCATGTGGTGGCTCCACTAAACTTTGCAAAACTTGATAACCTTGCTGCGGGTGACTCGACTGGCATACTCTAAAATCTTGACTGGTTTCTCCTCATAGGTCAAATCACTGTCCAACTGAATTGCTTCCAGTGGCACTGTATCTCTCAGCGGTATATCCGCCATCTCTGCGTGGCACTTCTTCAACTGGGATACGTGGAACATGTCGTGAACTCCTGACAATCCTTCGGGCAATTCCAACTTATAGGCTACTTCTCCCATATGCTCCAAAACTTTGTATGGGCCTACAAAACGTGGCACTAACTTTCCCTTAACTCCAAAGCACTTAACTCCTCGAAGTGGAGATACTCGAAGATAAACTCGGTCTCTGACTTCGTAAACTGTCTCCTTGCGTTTAGAATCTGCATAACTCTTCTGCCTGGTTTGAGCTACCTTGAGCCTATCGCGAATCAATTTCACTTTCTGTTCAGACTCCTTTATCAGATCTGGTCCAAACAACTGGCGGTCTCCAACTTCATCCCAAGACAATGGGGTCCTGCACCTCCTTCCGTACAAGGCTTCGAAACGGGCCATCTTCAAACTGGATTGATAACTATTGTTGTAAGAGAACTTTGCATATGGCAAATTCTCGTCCCAACTAGATCCGTAATCTAGCGCACAAGCTCTCAGCATATCCTCCAAAATCTGATTGACTCTCTCGGTCTTTCCATTTGTCTACGGGTGGAAAGCTGTACTAAACTCCAGTCTGGTACCCAAAGTTTCATGTAACTGATTCCAGAACTTTGAGGTGAATTGGGTTCCTCTATTTAATACAATGCTCCTTGGAACTCCATGCAGACATACGATTCTGGTCATGTATATCTTTGCCAACTTTGCACTGGTATAGGTAGTCTTCACTGGAATGAAATGATCTACCTTTGTCAAACGATCGACTACAACCCATATCAAGTCATAGCCTGAACGTGTTCTGGGCAATCCTGTAATAAAATCCATGCCTAACTTATCCCACTTCCATTCGGGTATCGGCAATGGCTGTAGCAATCCTACTGGCTTCTGATGCTCTGCCTTTACTCTCTGACATACATCACAAACTGCTACATACTCCGCAATATCCTTCTTCATTCCGGTCCACCAGAAGGTGTCCTTCAAATCCAAATACATTTTGGTATTTCCTGGGTGAATCGAATATGGTGAATCATGGGCCTCTTGCAGAATTAACTTCCTGATCTCCGAATCATTTGGCACATAAACACGGTCTTCAAACCATAAGGTATCGTGCTCATCCTCACGAAATCCCTTAGCTTTTCCTTTGCTCATTTTCCCTTTTATAGAGGCAATCTCCTTGTCGGTCTTTTGAGCTTCTCTGATCTTATCCATCAAAGTAGACTGAATCTCCAATGCTGCTACATAGCCTCTTGGAACTATTTCCAAACATAGCTCTCGAAGATTTTCGGCTAACTCCCTTGGTAAATCTCCCATCATTAGTGTGTTGACGTGGCTTTTACGGCTCAACGCGTCAGCTACTACATTAGCCTTTCTGGGGTGATAATGCAATTTCATATCATAATCCTTGATGAGCTCCAACCATCTCCTTTGCCTGAGGTTCAATTCCTTCTGCGTGAAAATATACTTCAAACTCTTGTGATCCGTGTATACCTCACAATGGTTTCCAATGAGAAAATGTCTCCAGGTTTTCAATGCATGCACTACGGCTGCTAACTCCAAATCATGCGTAGCATAATTCACCTCATGAGGTTTGAGCTGTCGTGAGGCATAGGAAACAACTCTTCCTTCCTGCATAAGCACTGCTCCAAGTCCTCGACGTGAAGCGTCGCAATACACCTCATAATCCTTGGTCTGATCTGGCAAAATCAACACAGGTGATGTAACCAAACGTTTCTTCAACTCCTGGAAACTAGCCTCACATTCCTCAGTCCATATGAACTTGGTATCCTTTTTCAACAACTCCGTCATAGGCTTCGCAATCTTTGAGAAATTCTCAATGAATCTCCGGTAGTATCCTGCGAGTCCAAGAAAACTCTGGATCTCTCCAACTGTTGTTGGGGCTTCCCAATTGGTTACGGTATCAAATTTAGTGGGATCTACTGTTATACCTTCTCCCGATATAACGTGTCCAAGAAATCCAACTTCCTTCAACCAAAACTCACATTTGCTAAACTTGGCATATAACTGATGTTCTCTAAGCTTACCAAGTACCAAACGCAAATGCTCCTTATGTTCCTCTTCATTCTTCGAGTAAACCAAGATATCATCAATGAACACTACGACGAACTTATCCAAAAACTCCATAAACACTTTGTTCATCATGTTCATAAAATATGCAGGTGCGTTAGTCAGACCAAATGACATAACGGTATACTCGTACAGCCCATACCTGGTGGTAAAAGCCGTCTTAGGTATATCCTGTTCTCGAATCTTCAACTGGTGGTTGTCGGGTGGTAGGTGCGACATATGCCAACGGGTGGCTTATCATTGTGGGAGCCAGTAATACGTCGCCGGTGCCTGGAAACGGGATGAGGCGAAGACATGCACGCCGGCGAATCTTACCCAGCTTCGGGGCTCTCCGTGGAGATAACACCCCTACTGCTGCTCTGCGGGGTCTCCGCATGATCACTAGATGGACAAGTAGCTACACAATGCTCCTTGAGCTGTTCGGTGGGAGGAGGAAGAAGGGCACGGCTAGCTTGCTTCTTCTCCTTGTGTGGTGTCTAAAACTAGCTGGGGGTCCAACCCTTTGCATGGGTGCCCCGGGGGGTTTATATAGGCCTACCCCCCGGGGGTACAATGGTAATCCGACTGGGCGCGGGGCCCAGCCGTCTGTGACTGCGCTCGCCGGCTTCTGCGCCGGCTGCTGGGGCCCGCCGACTAGTGGGTCCCGCCGGCTGCCGGCCCCTTGGTCGACAGGCAGGCCCCACTGTCCAGGACCTGGTCGGCGGCTGGTTACTGTTGCTCCATCTTGGTGACGTGGGCTTCGTCGTGGTAGGCGTGGCTACAGTGCCGCCGCCCGGCGGGCGATCGCTGTAGCCTCACCGCGTCTTGTCTCCTTAATGGGGCGTCTCCTTCGAGGAAGATGGCAAGCCGACTGTGGGGAGCCGGCTCTCTCTTGGGCCGACTGGGGGAGGTGTGGCCGCCTTCGGGTGTCTCTCTGCCCGAAGGGACCCACCGCCCGTGAGCCGCGCTGGTAGTCCGTCGTGGATGGTGTCAGGGTCGGCATGGCAACAGTGTTGCGCCGGGCGGGTCATGGTCACCCGTACGGCGCACTGTGCCGATCGTGCTCCGGGATTTGGGGGTGGCAGGCTTTACTGTAGCCACGCCCCGTCTCATCGCCGCTAGGTGGATGCAAACCTTGAGGGTACGGTCTCGACCGCTCTATGGGAGCCGGCTTCTTGGAGTCGGCCTCCTCGCGGCCGGCTTCTCGAAGTCGGCCCTCCCATGGCTTTCTTCATGAGGGCTAAAGTCAGGCCGCCTTCCGAAAGCCGGCCTGGGTGACAGCCAGCAAGGGGAAGGCGGCCCCATGTCTTGGATTCTTGAGAGCCGGACGGGCTCGTAATTTTTTCAGAAGGGCCAGGGGAAGCCGGCTAGGCTACCCATGGCTATTTACTCCGACAATAGTCCCCGAAGCTGATCGAGCTTCGAGGCAGACAAAGGGACGAGAAGCTTGGTCAGCTTCCTACCCTGAAGAGCCGGCTTTGCTGGTGTATGCCGATTTCGGGGAGCCCTGCGTCTTGCAGGCGGGAAAGTGGTCGACCCGTGTGCTGACCGCGGGCCCTCCCGCGGGCCACGTGGCAGCGAGACCCTGCCAGCGCACGCGCGACGGGACACCGCCGCAGGCCCGGGCCCGCCACTCCTAGGCCTCGGCCCGAATGCCGATCTTCTGCGGCCCAGGTGGACCGCTCGCCTTCCCGTGGCGATTTTATTTCGCCGTTAGGGCGCAATAAACGCGGGACGTGGGGGAGTGGGCATGATCGATCCCCACGTTTCCCCACGCCGCGCCTCCTCGGCTCCGCCACGCGAGCTTATAAGTAGGGGGAGGAGGGGGAGAGACAGAGGTTCACACGCTCTCTCTCGCTCCGCCCCTTCTCATCCTCCTTTCTTCCTCTCATTGCCGCCGCAGCCTCCCGTCTCAGCGCCGCCGCGCCGCCACATCGTCTTGCTCCCATGGCGCTGTCGAGCTCGTGGGATGGCTCCAACGTCCATGAGGACCATGTTGAGTTCCTCCGCCAGACTCGGCGCCTGCCCGACGCCAACCTCGTGCGGGTCCGCCTGGCGCCAGAGACGGAGATCTCGCCGGCACCGGAGGAGGGCGAGCGGGTCGTCTTCTGCTCGCACTTCCTGCGCGGCTTCGGCCTTCCGGCGAGCGGATTCCTGCGCTCCTTCCTCGAGTTCTACAATCTTCAGCCGCATCACCTCACGCCCAACGCGGTGATGCTGCTGTCGGCCTTCGTCTCTCTCTACGAAGGTTTCTTGGGGATGCTCCCCACGCTGGAGCTCTGGGGGGAATTCTTCCAGAGCAAACTCGGCACCGTCGTCGCAGGCGTGCCCGCCCCCTGCGGGGCCTATATCGCCATGAGGAGGTCGGGCGAGAACAACCCATTCCCGTCCATCCCCCTGATCCAGTCGGTGAAGATCTGGCAGAAGTCGTACTTCTAGGTGAAGAACGTCGCCCAGCAAGGAGACCACGTCAACCTGCCGGCTTACGTAGCCGGCCCGCCAGCTGGGAGGCAGCCCTCATGGAGTTTCCGGTCCAGGTCACTGTCTCAGGCCGGGAACGCTGCCGTCTCCCGGCTTCGGGTGATGATCCAGTCGGAAGGCCTGAACGGGGCCGACTTGGTGGCCGCCTTCGTGGAGCGCCGGATACTTCCTCTCCAAAGCCGGCCCCACATGATGTGTCAGATGAGCGGCCGCTTCGACCCAAGCCGGCTGAGCACCAGGGAGATGCCTCATGCGAAGGTGTCGTACATGGTAAATCATATCTCCAATTGCAAGCTCGCCGAGGACTGGCGATACGGCAAGGTGCCGTATTCTCGCGCCAACCCTCCGCCCGTGGTAAGCTTTCCTCTCTTTCTTCTTTTTGTTGGTAGCCGGCTTTATGATGGGCGGCTTCTGATCGGTCGGTTCTTCTTAGCAGAACCCCCTTCTTCCGCCGACGACCAAGGCAGCAGGGATAGAACGCCAGTACGTCCCCGACCGCACGGTGGACGATGTTGACGACCCGGATTTGGGGGCGGCCGCCATGGAAGACGCCGTCGTGGGGGACGACGCCGAGCCCGGAGGCATAGGGCTTACCGCCAGCTTCGAGGATTGGCCGGATGATGCCGAAGCCGAAGTCGCCCCGCGTCGCTAGCCGGCGGCCGACCATCAGGGCGCGGGCTTGTCCACCACGCCGGCTGCCAGCGGCGGCACACAGAAGCGCCGGGCCGCGTCAACCCTCTTCGGCAGTCGGCCGAAGAAGTCCAAAGCCTCCACCGCGGCGACCAAACGAGATGAGGCGGCCGCCAAAATGGCCCGCTTCCGCAAGGCGGTGAAGCAGCCTCAGGTGGTCTCAGCGTAAGTCGTCGATTGCCTGGTCGCATGCTTTTCATCGTTCTCTCCTGTTCGAACATTCTTCCTAACCTTTTCCCTCTCGCTGGACAGGGCGCCGCTTTCCCTTGAGCGGGGTCCGGGCGGCTCCGTAGTTGGGCCGACTGGAGGGTCTTCGGGCTCCCGCCGCGTGGACCCCCGTGCCGACCTCAGGGAGGCCACGGAGCGGAACGCCCATGAGGCGCGGGAGGAGCGTGAGGCGGCGGAAAAAGCGCCGCCCAGGCGGCGAGGGAGCAGGCCGACGCGGCAGCCAAGGCCCAGGCGGAGGAGGCGACCGTGGAAACGGAGGCGGAGGGTTCGCGCAACTAGCCTCCGGTGCTCGCCATTCCCCTCCGAGCCGTGGCCCCTGACACCCCATTGCCCTTGGCGGAGGAAATTGTCCAAGACCCGCCGCTGATGGAGAGGAGGGAGGACCTCGTGGTCTTCGCGGGGAGAGCGCTGCCGGCAGCGCCAACCGGAGCAGGCCAAGGCGGCCAATCATCAGCGGCGCCAGAGGAGCCGGCCGTGGGTGAGCCGGAGGACGGAGCCGGCTTCGAGGTGCAGCCGGTGACGCGTCGGCGCGCAGGGGGAGGCGCCGCTCCGCCGGAGTCGCGCCGAGTTGCGGGCGCCGGCCAGTCGGCGGAGGCTTTAGAGGCGGCTAGCACCGCCACGTACGAGTGGACTCCCAGCGGGGGGACTGGCAAGCTGAATGTGGCAGCTCAAGAGGTCCGGAGCCGGCTTCAAGCCCAGGCCGCCCTGCTGCAGCAGTACACCCAGGAGTTCCTGTCGACGCGGGCCGCCATCCGGGTGAGTCCTTCATTCTTGGCCGCTTTGGTCTCTTGATTTCTTCCGTGGGGGCGCGTCAGCGCACCCACTAGGTGTTGTCCCCGAGATTCGGGCCGACTGCTGAGCAGTCGGGTCGGATCTTTCTTGACGAATACCTTATTTGTGCTTCCTGTCTGAACTTCCAGGAATATCATAACTCCCGTGCTGCCGCCTTCAACTCCCAGGCTCAGGAGTTGGGTCGGAAGACCGACGACCTGGCCAACAGCCGAAGTAAGTGCTTGATCTTGTCTGTCTCCTGTGGGGGCGCGTCAGTGCACCCACTGGGTGTAGTCCCCGAGATTCGGGCCGACTGCTAAGCAGTCGGGTCGGATCTTCCTTGACGACTTTTTCCTTATTCGTTTTTTTCTCTTTCGTGCTTTCAGGGGCCAACGCCGACTTGAGGAGGGAGCTCGGCGAAGCGCAGGCCGCCCTTCGTACCAAGGATGCTGAGTACGCTGCCTTGGTCCAGGAGCGTGACCGCCTGGCCAAGAAGCTGGCTGACCAAGAGGAGAGACACAAGGCGGCCCTACAGAAAGCACAGGATAGCGAGGCCGCCCTGAAGGCAGAGTTTGAGACCGAGGCGGCGAGCTGGGCTGAGACCCGGTGAGCGCTGGATGAAGGCTTCGGCCGCATCGAGGACTTGATCGACGGTAAACCGCCTTCCTCGCTCCTCTCCTGCCCCTTGCCGCCTGGTTTTTGGCCTGACTTGTGCTGCTGCCTATTTTCTTGTGCAGACTACTTTCCCGGCTACTCCGCCTTCGCCGCCCAAACCATCGAGGCCCATCACGAGGCGCGCCGTCAGGCGGGGGTCAACATCGCGTCGGACGCGAATCGGACGCTTGAGGAGCAGCTCTTGGCTGTCCAAGCGCGGCTGCAGCCGGCTCACCGGATGCTTCGCCGGCTCCAACGTGCCGGGGCGCAGGTGTTGGCCGCCCTCTAGCCTGGCGAGACGATCCCCCGCACCCCAAGCCAGACTCCCGACTGGCTGGAGGTCGCAGTCGGTCGCTTTGAAGCTTGGAAGGCGTCGGCGGCCCGTCTTGGAGCCGGGCGGGCGTTGGAGTTCGTTCGAGCTTGGTACCCAGGGCTGAACCTGGACCAGCTGCGCACTTGGCGGCTGGAGGCCGACGCGGAGCTGGAGGAGGTGCGGCCGGCTATCGCCCAGCGTGCTTCGACGATCGCCGAGTGCACCGACATCAGCGTTTTTGCACCTGAAATCAATGATGACGGCGTTGCCCAGCCGGAGGAGTGGTTCAGGCTGAACCCGGCGGTGGGCGAGGACTCGGCAGAGGAGATCGCCTCCAGCGACGAGGGCGAGGATGACGAAGAAGAGGACGGTGAAGACGTCGAGCCGGCTAGTGGAACAACCGGCCGGCCTCAGGCTGACCGTGCCTCTAGCAACGAGGCGCGTGGAAGCGCGCCCTCTGCGGGAGGCGGTGATCAAGCCGAGGTTCGCCAGCCGGCCACTCCTTCAGCCGGCACAACCGTCTCCGCCGACCAGCCCGGCTCGTCGGTCGCTCCGCCAGCTTGACATGCCGTCCTTATTTTTCCTGCTTGTTGCCTTTTGAACAATCTTTATTAAGCTTTCGCAGTTCCACCCACTGGGGGTGTATCCAAACTATGTTGAATGCTGGCCTCTTGGAGGTCTTTTATGTAAATGTTATTATGTGCATGTTTGGTTTCCATTCGCGTATGCTTTTTATCCTTAGGCTTTTTCCTTTGCCGTCTTCCCTCTTTGGGGAGGCAAGTACTCGAGCTTTCTTGGATTGAAGTGAAGTGAATGGAAACCGGCCGGCCGGCTACTTCGGTAGTCGGTCGGTGGTAGGCGGCAAATCGGCTTTCGTTATATTAGTCCGTTGGTCCCTGGCCATTTTTCGTGTGGGCATCCTTTCCTGCTTTTGACTCTTGCCAGCCGGACAGCCGGTTCTTCGAACTGCGACTTTGGCAAGAGCTAAGCCTAGGTGTCGGCACACTACTTGTCTGACCGCGGGTAGGACTTCTAATATAACTCCAGTCGGCCAGTCCCCGGGCCGACTAGTCGAACCCGGTGCCGGACGGAACAAGTAAATGAAATGACAAGGTCATAAGCATGATACTTTTCATTCATAGATAAAAGATGGCAGTCCCCGAGCCCTCCTCGGGGGGCCTATTGTCTCGTATTTAGTACAAAAGTTAGCGTGATACATACTGCATTTCAACTGTAAAATCTTCGAAGGAGGTTGGCGTTCCATGGTCGTTCCGACTCCTTGCCGGAGTCGTCTCTCTTGCGTGCATTGGGCTTCTGCTCGTTGATTAGGTAGTAGGAGTCGTTGCCTAGAGCTCTGCTGATGAGGAAGGGGCCCTCCCAAGGGGCCGAGAGCTTGTGCTGGCCGGCTGTTCGCTGGATCAGCCGGAGCACAAGATCGCCCTCTTGGAAAGATCTTGGCCTGACCTTCCGACTGTGGTAGCGGCGCAAACCCTGCTAGTAGATGGTAGACCGGCTGAGGGCTAACAGCCGGCCTTCTTCCAGCAGGTCGACGCCGTCTTCTCGTGCTTCCTTGGCCTCCGCCTCCGTGTACATGGTTACCTGGGGCGAGTCGAACTCGATGTCGGTTGGGATGATCGCCTCGGCACCGTACACGAGGAAGAAAGGAGTGAAGCCGGTTGACTTGTTTGGGGTAGTGCACAGACTCAGAGGACAGCCGGCAGCTCATCGAGCCAACAGCCGGCTGAATGCTCTAGTGGTACGACCAGTCGGGGATTGATGCCGGAGAGGATGAGGCCGTTGGCTCGCTCGACCTGGCCGTTTGATTGTGGGTGGGCGACGGACGCTAAGTCCAGCCGGATACCTTGGGCTGCGTAGAAACGTGCCAAGGCTCCTTTGGCAAAATTCGTGCCATTGTCGGTGATGATGCTGTGTGGCACGCCGTACCGAGTTGTTATGTCTGCGATGAATGTCACAGCAGTAGGCCCATTCAGCTTCTTGATCGGCTTTGCCTCAATCCACTTGGTGAATTTGTCCACGGCAACGAGCAAATGCGTCATGCCGCCACACGCCGTCTTGAATGGGCCCACCATGTCCAGTCCCCAAACGGCGAAGGGCCAGGTGAGGGGAATGGTCTTGAGTGCCGAAGCCGGCATGTGTTGCTTGGAGCTGAAGAGTTGGCACCCTTTGCAATATTTAACTAATTCTTTGGCGTCATCCAAAGCAGTCGGCCAGAAGAAACCATGGCGGAAAGCTTTGGCGACGAGTGATCTTGAAGCCGCATGGTGGCCGCATTCTCCTTGGTGAATGTATCTGAGGATTGCAATGCCCTTCTCTTGCTCGACGCACCGTTGGAGGACTCTAGTGACACTGCGCTTGACGAGTTCTCTGTTGACGATTGTGTATGCGCCGGCTCGACATTGGACTTGTCTTGCCTCTGTTTCGTCAGCCGGCAGATCTTGGTTTACTAGGAAGTTGAGGATGGACTGAGCCCATGACGGAGCCGCGACTTCTCCTACTGCCACCAGGGTGGGTGGGCTGGGTGGTGAGATGCTGGAGTCGGCCGCCGGCTGTTGTGTTGGTGCAGTCCCCGGGCCGGCTACTGCAGTCCAAGAGCTGGGTGTGGCAGTCCCCGAGCCGGTTGCCGAAGTCCCCGGGCCGACTACTGAAGTCCCGGGGTCGCCTACTTGGTTCTTCGAGCCGGACCCGGCCGCGTCGGGGTCAGGCGGTACGAAGATGGAATCGGACTCTGGAGACGGCTTGATGGATGGCTTGAGGAGGCGTTGTAGAGCGACGCCAGTTGGTATTGCTTGCCGAGTGGAGCCTATTCGAGCCAGGGCATCGGCTGGCTCGTTGTCGGCTCGCGGTACGTGGAGGAACTCGCATCCTTCAAAGTATCCGCTGAGTTGTTGAACCAGGAAGCGGTAGCTTGCCATATTTGCGTCCTTGGCGTCCCAGTCGCCGGATGATTGCTGAACCACCAAGTCTGAGTCGCCATAACATAGGATCCAGCGGATGCCGAGTTCCTTGGCAAGCCGGAGCCCGTGTATGAGTGCCTCGTACTCGGCTACATTGTTGGAGGCGGCAAAGTGAATCTGCAGCGTGTATCTGAGCTTGTCGCCTTTGGGAGAGGTAAGGACGACGCCGGCTCCCAAGCCGGTGCGCATCTTGGACCCGTCAAAGTGCATGCGCCAATGGGTGGAGTCGGGAGCCGGCGGCAGGTACTGGGTCTCGGCCCAGTCGACGAGGAAGTCGGCCAGTGCTTGGGACTTGATGGCGGTGCGGGGCTGGTAGAAGATTGTGTAAGGGGCCAGCTCGATGGCCCATTTCACCACCTGGCCGGATGCGTCCCGGCTGCCTATGATCTCGGCCAGCGGGGCGGTGCATACGACCATGACGGGATGCTCTTGAAAGTAGGGCTTCAGCTTCTTGGCGGTGAAGTACATGCCGTAACACATCTTCTGGTAGTGCGGGTAGTTCTGCTTTGAAGCGGACAGTACCTCGCTTAAATAATACACCGGCCTCTGGACCGGCTGGGCTCGGCCTTCTTCTGGGCGTTGGACTACGATGACGGTGCTGACCACCCGGCTGGTTGCGGCAATGTAAAGGAGCATGGGCTCTTTCTCAGTCGGCGCCGCTAGGACGGGCGGCGTGGCCAGCATCTTCTTCAGCTCGTGAAAAGCTTGGTCGGCCTGGTCGTTCCACTCGAAGTGAGTGCTCTTCTTCATGAGGCGGTAGAGGGGGAGAGCTTTCTCTCCGAGCCGGCTGATGAAGCGGTTCAAGGAGGCCAAGCATCCGGTGAACTTTTGGATGTCTCAAAGCTTGGTGGGGATCGCCATTCTCTCGATGGCCTTGATCTTCACCGAGTTGCATTCGATGCCGCGTTCGGAGACCAGAAAGCCTAGGAGCTGGCCGGCTGGCACTCCGAACACGCATTTCTCGGGGTTGAGCTTGATTTGGAACCGGCGTAGGTTCTCAGACGTTTCTTTGAGGTCTTCCAACAAGGTGCCGCGCTTCTCCGTCTTCACCACAATGTTGTCCACGTAGACGTGAGCGTTTCTGCCGAGTTGCTTGAGGAGGCACTTCTGCATGCAACGCTGAAAAGTGGCACCGGCATTTCTTAAGCCGAATGTCATAGTCAGGTAGCAGAAGGCTCCAAATGGCGTGATGAAGGCGATCTTCAGGCGGTCGTCCGGATCTAGCTTTATCTGGTGATATCCTGAGTAAGCATCCAAGAAACTCAACAGCTCGCATCCGGCCGTGGAATCTATCACTTGGTCAATCCTCGGCAGGGCAAAGGGATCTTTAGGGCAGGTCTTGTTGAGGCTTGTGTAGTCTATACACATGCGCCACTTGTTGTTCTTCTTTAACACGAGGACCGGGTTGGCAAGCCACTCTGGAAAGAAGACTTCCATAATGAAGCCGGCTGCCAGAAGCCGGGCTATCTCCTCCCCTACAATCCTTCTCTTTTCCTCTGATAGTCTGCGGAGGGGCTGCTTGACTGGTTTCGCGTCTTTTCGGACGTGTAGTTTGTGCTCGGCGAATTCCTTCGGAACACCCGGCATGTCCTTGGGGGACCATGCAAAGATGTCCCGATTCTCACAGAGGAAATCGGCGAGCTCGCCTTCCTATTTGCTGTTTAGGCTTGCCCCGATGACGGCAAACCTCTCGGGGTGCTCGGGGTCAAGGGGTATCTTCTTGGTTTCTTTGGCTGGCTGGAAAGATCCTTGGGCATCATACTCCCGCCGTCTATCAGCACGCGGGAGAAGCGGGCAGCGTGTCTGTCCGTCGCGAGGGTGGCTTCCAGGACCAACGCATAAGAGCCGGGAGACGGCATCACCTCTAGATGGTCGGCCCGGCTCCAGCTGATGGGTTTTTCTGACCAATGCATGTGTCCGGCGGGGTTGGCAGCGACCACGCTGACTTCCTGGTGCTCTCAGCGTTTGCCGCGCCGGTCTTCGAGCTGGCTTGTAAAGACGATGTAGGTTGCTTGCTCGTCAGGGAATTCGTCGTGCACGGCTCCGACTGCGGGCCGAGCAGCCGGAGGCGGCGGGCCGGTAGGCGGAGGCGGCGCGAGCCCCTCGCCTTTAGAGATTTGGGTGAGCCAATGGCACTTCCGGGTTGTGTGGTTGGACGGCTTCGCGCCGCTATGGAATTTGCACGGGGCGTCGAGAGTTTGCTCGTAGGAGAAAGCCGGCTGCCAAGCCGGCCGGCCGCCCTTGGGCTTCTTGGGCGCGGGTCGCCCTTCAGGCAGCGCGTCTTCGACCGTGGCCACCTGCCGACTGGCGGGAGGCGGCGCAGGGCCCTTGCGCTTGTGGTCGTTCGGGTGTGGGCGTCGGCCGGAATCCCCTGCCGGCATCTTGGGCGCCGGGTTGAGTACTTTCCCGGACACGTCTACCCGGAGCTCGGTCTTCATCGAAGAGTTGGCGGTGGCGTATTTGTCTGCTATGTCCAGAAGCTCGTCGAGGGTAGTCGGCTCGTCGCAGAGGAGCTTGTGCTTGAGGAGGGTACCTTCTCGGCACCCGGCAATGAAGTATTCGATGGCTTGCACCTCGTGCACCCCCTCGCAAGAATTGCGGAGCTCGGCCCAACGCGTGAGGTAGTCGCGAGTGGACTCGGCTGGGCCCTATACGCACAGGGAGAGCTGCCTGGGCTTGGGGGCCTGCTTGTAGGTGCTGGTGAAGTTGCGGATGAAAGCTTCGGTGAAATCTAGCCAGCTGTTGATTCTGAGAGGCTTGAGGCTGTTGAGCCAGGTCCGCGCCGTGCCTTGCAGCATGAGGGGCACGTACTTCACGGCAACGCGCCGGTTGCCGTTGGCTATGCTGACCGCCGTGGAGTAGTCGATCAACCAATCTTCCAGCTTCACGGAGCCGTTGTACTTGGGCGTGTCTCTTGGGAGCGAGAACCCTTTGGGGAAAGGCTCGTCGCGGATGCGGGGGCCGAAACAAGGCGGGCCGACATCGTCTTCTTCTTCCAGCGCCAGGGATCGCGCCAGGCGGTCGATCCGATGGCGGGCGTCGTTCTCGCCGACTCCTTTGCGGCGACCTAGTCGGCCGCTGAGAGTTGGGTGCGCCACTGGCGGCGGGGTGGGACATCTCTCTCCACGGGGTCGAGGCGGAGGCGGGTTGCCCCGCCATTCCATGGCTCGGGGATGGCCGTCCGCGTCTCGCTCGATGGAGCTTCGGGTCCGGCTTCGGCTGGCCGCCGGCTCTTTCTCGCGCCGCGCGCGGGCGTTGCTCGTAGTCGGTGTCCGGGACGTCGCGCCGTGATCTCGGCGCGGGGGAGGGCTTCCCGCACGGGCATCGGCTTCCCGCACGGGCACGGGGGAGGGCGAGGCGGCGCGCCTCCAGTGCTTCGTCGTCGGCATCAGCCGAGAGGGGGGTGGACAAGTCGTGGGTCGCCGCGTGCGGGGCGTCGTGGGCGCTCTCGTCGGCCGGGCCGCCGTGGCCGACGACCATCACTTCGGTGGTGACAGTATCGCAGCCGTCGGTCCGAGGAAGTGGGTCGTTGTAGATCGCGACATTGGTGGGGAAGGTGTCGAAGGAGGCCGTGTCGGAGTCGATAGGCATCGGGTCGGCGGAGCCAACCGACTCCAGATCCACAGCGGGCTCGCTGGAGACATGGAGCTGGCCGAGGAGGTTGGCGAGGTGGTCGGTGCCCGCATCGGAGGCGAGCTCGTCGGAGATGAGGGTTTCGTTGAGGAGATTGGCGAGGCTGCTCGCCGCGCAGATGCTGGTGACGCCTTGCAGCGCGTCGTGGCAAGCGCCATCGGGCGTGCCGGGCTGGCTACGCTCGCCGGGGAGGAAGAGGGTTCCCGTCCAGAACAGGTCTCCGGACGACGGTGCACCTGGCCCCACGGTGGGCGCCAAATGTCGGGTGGTAGGTGCGACATATGCCAACGGGTGGCTTATCATTGTGGGAGCCAGTAAGACGTCGCCGGTGCCTGGAAACGGGATGAGGCGAAGACATGCACGCCGGCGAATCTTACCCAGCTTCGGGGCTCTCCGTGGAGATAACACCCCTACTGCTGCTCTGCGGGGTCTCCGCATGATCACTAGATGGACAAGTAGCTACACAATGCTCCTTGAGCTGTTCGGTGGGAGGAGGAAGAAGGGCACGGCTAGCTTGCTTCTTCTCCTTGTGTGGTGTCTAAAACTAGCTGGGGGTCCAACCCTTTGCATGGGTGCCCCGGGGGGTTTATATAGGCCTACCCCCCGGGGGTACAATGGTAATCCGACTGGGCGCGGGGCCCAGCCGTCTGTGACTGCGCTCGCCGGCTTCTGTGCCGGCTGCTGGGGCCCGCCGACTAGTGGGTCCCGCCGGCTGCCGGCCCCTTGGTCGACAAGCAGGCCTCACTGTCCAGGACCTGGTCGGCGGCTGGTTACTGTTGCTCCATCTTGGTGACGTGGGCTTCGTCGTGGTAGGCGTGGCTACAGTGATGCCGCCCGGCGTGCGATCGCTGTAGCCTCACCGCGTCTTGTCTCCTTAATGGGGCGTCTCCTTCGAGGAAGATGGCAAGCCGGCTCTCTCTTGGGCCGACTGGGGGAGGTGTGGCCGCCTTCGGGTGTCTCTCTGCCCGAAGGGACCCACTGCCCGTGAGCCGCGCTGGTAGTCCGTCGTGGATGGCGTCAGGGTCGGCATGGCAACAGTGTTGCGCCGGGCAGGTCATGGTCACCCGTACGTCGCACTGTGCCGATCGTGCTCCGGGATTTGGGGGTGGCAGGCTTTACTGTAGCCACGCCCCGTCTCATCGCCGCTAGGTGGATGCAAACCTTGAGGGTACGGTCTCGACCGCTCTATGGGAGCCGGCTTCTTGGACTCGGCCTCCTCGCGGCCGGCTTCTCGAAGTCGGCCCTCCCATGGCTTTCTTCATGAGGGCTAAAGCCGGTACGCCTTCCGAAAGCCGGCCTGGGTGACAGCCAGCAAGGGGAAGGCGGCCCCATGTCTTGGATTCTTGAGAGCCGGACGGGCTCGTAATTTTTTCAGAAGGGCCAGGGGAAGCCGGCTAGGCTACCCATGGCTATTTACTCCGACAGTGGTATCCTGATCGCAGATCGATCTTGGAAAATACCTTAGCTCCTTGCAATCGATCAAACAGATCATTGATCATTGGTAGTGGGTACTTGTTCTTGATGGTTACTTCATTCAATCCTCGATAATCAACAACCATCCTTAACGATCCATCCTTCTTCTCCACTAGAAGTACTGGCGATCCCCAAGGCGAAGAACTTGGGCAAATATATCCATTATCCAGTAACTCCTTAATCTGCTTCTTAATCTCCACCAAATCCTTTACGGGCATCCTATATGGTCTCTTTGATATTGTCCCTGTGCCTGGCAAAAGCTCAATCAAAAACTCAATATCTCTATCCGGTGGCATGCCTGGCAACTCTTCTGGAAATACATCATGGAAATCCTTCACTACCCGTACTTCCTCCTGCACAACTCCTGTTAGACAATTTACTTGAGTCCTCTTCGGCACATGCCGGGATACATACTTGATCCTTCTCCCTTCTGGGGTGGTAAGCAAGATCGACTTACTGGCGCAATCAATGTTTCCTCCATACATCGACAGCCAATCCATCCCCAAAATTACATCCAATCCTTGTGATTCCAAAATGATTAAATCCGAGGGAAACACATGCCTACCTATACTCAATGGCACTTGAAAACATCCTTGGCTAGCCATATACTCCGCTCCTGGTGAGCTTACTAACATAGGTGTTCTAAGAACTTTGGTGGGCAGATTATACTTATCCACAAATCCCCTTGATATGTATGAATGCGATGCACCAGTATCGAAAAGAAAGAGTGCATTAAATGACTTAACCAACAACTTACCGATCACTGCATCTGGCTGCTCTTCAACCTCTTCCACGTTAACATGGTTCACCTGTCCCCTGTTGAAAGGGTTCGGCTTCTTCCCGGAGCTTCCATTGCCATTTCCATTATGTGATTCAGGACATTCGTTGGCATAATGCCCGGTCTTCTGGCACTTAAAACAAGTGACTTGGCTCAGGTCTCTCTTGGCTGGGGTCGATGGGTTGGTGCGGTTCTGGCCATTGCTTCCTCAATTCCCATTACTATTCTTGGTGCCATTGTGATTGTGCAAGCTACCTCCTCCATGGGTATGCTGAAAATGTCCTCCTGGTCTAGGGGTAAAACGTGGCTTCTGCTGAGCTCCTGAATTGTACTTCCCTTGTCCATACTTCCTCTTGCGATTCTCAATCTGCTGCTACTTCCCTTCAATCATGAAAGCACGATCTACCAACTCCTGGTAATTGTTGAAGGTTGCTACCATCAACTGCATGCTCAACTCATCATTCAGTCCTTCCAGAAACTTCTCCTGCTTAGCTGCATCAGTAGCAACGTCATCTGGGGCATAACGTGCTAACTTACTAAAGTCCCCACATACTGGCCAACTGTCTGTCCTCCTTGGCGCAAGTTGCGAAACTCTCGCTTCTTCATGGCCATAGCTCCTGTTGAAATATGGGCAGTACAAAAAGCCTGCTGAAACTGGTCCCACGTGACAGTGTCGACAGGGAAAGTGGCTGTGAAATTCTCCCACCATGATGTTGCGGGTCCTTCAAGCTGATGTGCGGCAAACTTCACCTTTTCCGCATATGTGCATCCGGCTGTGGTCAACTCCCTGGCTGTCTTGCGGAGCCAATCATCTACTACTATCGGCTCGGTGCTACTGGAAAACACCGGCGGATTCAGCCTAAGAAAACGGGCTAAATGATCAACAGGTGGTGGCGGTGGTGGGTTGTTGTTGTTGTTCCCCTGATTCTGGTTCTGGACTAGCAACTGCATCAACGTGTTATGCTGCTGGATCAACTGAGTGAGCTCCGGTGGGAAGGTAAATCCGGGGTCACGTCTCGGAGGCATCTGAGGGTTTAGAAAAGATGAGATTTAAGAATAGAGGGGTCTAAAGAGAAAACACTACCCATATGCACATGAGACAAAAGCAAACAATTCACTTCGTTCAGTCAATCAAACAAGGGCATACAATCGATGTAACTATCGCAAAAGTGCTCGGGCTACTATATTTACATGGTGGAATACTACTACTGTTGGGATGGTCTACTAGAAATATTCTTCGGTTGCAGACTCCATGATATCTGCTCCAGCTTCATCAACATAGTCATCATCGCCATCATCTAGATCCGAGTCGGTGTCGTCGATGATGATGTAGTCTTCCGGGCGAATCTCCTTGGGTTCCTAGTCTTCTTCTACTGGTGTAGGGCCTCCCATGAATATTCCAATCTTCTTGATTAGATCGTCATTTTTCTCCACTAATACTTCGATTTCCTCTTCATAATCTTCACGCGTAGCCTTGAATTCTTCCTCCAGTTCCTTGATTCTTGTCCTCACCTTCTTCAGATCTATCATGTCGGCGCACATCTGGTTCTCCTAACGTCGAATGTGCTGGTTTAACTCCTGGATAAAATCTGCAATTGATCTATCCTTTCTGGTGCTGATCATCTCCCAGTGCTCATCTCGGCGCCCACAAATCTGGTAGATAGTATCCTTGAGATCATTGCGGTAGACTTCTCCAATGCGTCCCATGGCGATGTGAGCTGCCATGCTCTTTCCTAGACTCCAGGTTGGTGCATCAAAAGAAAACTCTATGGGCTCAGTGACTGGCATGAACGTCCTTCCTGGAACTTGAACTTGAATCATCCAGCGCTCCTCTTCCGGTAATGTGGCGTTGTAGGTTCCGGTGAAGCTTGGTACTCCTATGTTCAGGTATCTAGTGACTTCCTTCAAGTGACGTCCAAAGGGTGTATCTTCATCTGGTTGCGTGAACTTGTTCCTTGCATCCGCCATCCTAAAAGAGTAGAAAAGATGAGAAGTCAGAAAGAGAAGAGAGTGAGTAGTGATCTAGGGCTTTAGCTTAGTGGTCGTGTCCTACAGTCAGCGTGTGCTCTGATACCATCTTGTAGCGACCAGACCTCAAACGGTCCAATCTCTATGCTCAGGTGTCATCCCTGGATCAGTAATGCTGACACCACACAGTACTTGAAGGATTTATAACAGAGTAGCAATCACACACTTATTACATCGAGAGTCTCAAAAGAGAACTTATTACAATAAATATGGCTTAAGGCCATCTAATAATGATAACAGCGGAAGGCTTGGAAGATAATTGAGTCCATAAACTCCAACGGCATCACTGAGTATAGAACCACGACCTAAAAGCACCTTAGTCGTTGTCTGAAAAGTCTGCAACATTAACGTTGCAGCCCGAAACGGGTCAGCACATGGAATATGCTGGCAAAGTAACACATAGAGAGTAATGGAATGAAATAGGCTATTCTATATGCATATTTTGGCTGGTGGAAAGCTCTATGGTTACGGAATAAATTTTATTTAACTATCATGGTAGTTGTTAAACATTGAGAATGGTTGACAGCATTCTCAATCCCGATTAAGCATCATCATTAAACAAAACCCAACAAAATTAAATTTTAGAGTAACATGATGAGATTCACATGATAATCCAAGTACTAGATACTCAAGATGTCCATAACTGGGGACACGGCTAACCATGATTAGTTTATACACTCTGTAGAGGTTTGCGCACTTTTCCCCACAAGACTCGACCTCCTCCGTTGGATTTCTCGCACTACATGGTGTTTGAGAAACGGATGACCGAGACATAGTCTTTCAGAAGCGCTAGCACCTTACGATCGGGTAGACCGTTACACCTACTTTCCCCTACATCTGCTAGTCTACCACTGTAAGAGTTTGCACAACTTAATCAACTATGCTAGAGCCCATAGTAGCTTGTGGCTGCACACGGAAGTTTCTAGCATGAATAATATCATGATCTCTTTGAGCCTGGGTGGCGGTCCATAAAGAAAAACAGGCAATCGCTGGAATACCCAGGTGCCTCAATCCACCCAGATGTGTATTTAAGTTGCCACCTTAAATAAACCATTAATTTAACAATCTCGCATCTGTCATGGATACACTCACCCAATCCACATCTACTAGTATAGCATGGCACAATAAGCAAACGTAGAAGTAACTCCCAAAGGTTTGATAATAACGGGTAATAGGTACTACCTCAACTACTTCCCAAACCCACAATTTAATTAGATCCTAATCATGCAATGTGTGAGGATTGATCTAATGCAATAAAAACTAGGTAATTGGAAGTATGATCAAAGTGTTACTTGCCTTGCTGATGATCCGCAAAACCTAGCGATTCGAAGTAGCAAGCGGCGCACTCCGAGTACTCTATCGCAAACAAACAAGCATACAATAAGAACTCAACTAATGCACGGGTAAAACTCAAATAAGAGATCTAACCAGAAAGTTCAACTTTAGAACTCCGGTTGGCAAAAAGAATCAAAACGAACGAAGCAACGAAAGACAAACGGCAAAAGAAACAAGCTTCGTTTACTATTCTGGATCTAGGGCAATTTTTACAGTGGCAAAAACTTGTTTGAGATGGTTAAACGGAAAGAGGGTTTCGAGACGAAACTCCACACGCTTGAATCGCCTGATTCCGATAAACGAGCGAAAAGTTGGACTAAAACAAAAATCGGATCAGGAATCGCGATCAGAAAAATCGCGGATTTAATCCGAGAAAAAGAAGACGACAAACGTTCGTTAAAATGAATGAACGGGCGAACGCTCGCAAATTAAATAAACCGGAAAAACTGATCTATTTAAAAAACCGAAACTAAACTAAAAAACCGACAAAACCGACGAAAAACCGATCGGTTTTCTAAAAAAACGGCGGCGAAAGAAAAAAAAACTACCTCCGGCGACGGATCCGGCGGCGGCGGCAGTGGTCCGGCGGCGGCGGCGAGCGGTGGGGCGGCGCGGCGAGGCAGCGGCGGCGGGCGGCGGCGCGCTAGGGCGGGCGGCGGCTAGGGTTTTGGTGGTGGGGGGGTGGCACCTGGGACTCCCGGCTATATAAAGTCGGCCGGGCCGGGAGTCCAGGTCGGACACGGCCCGGTAAGGTGGTTCAGACTTTTTTTTAATTAATTACGCTCAGAAAAAAACAAAAAGAATACTAAACGGACTCCAAAAATCTAGAAATAAATTTTCCCCGGCTTCTAAAATCAACCCGCACAGGATGAACATTTATTTGGGGCCTAAATGCAATTTTGGAAAACGCGCATTTTTTCCTAATTCAAATAAAATAGCAAATAAAACCAAAATAAAATCTTATTTGATTTTTTTTATTAAATCCTCAATATTTCTTTATTTTGGGAAAGTCATTTTATTCCCTCTCTCATATTTTTGTAATAGAAATAATTGAATATAAAATAAATAAAATCAAATGATCCTATTTTCAAAATTTGAGAAAACTCAAATATGAAAATAACGAAATCCCCAACTCTCTCCAAGGGTCCTTGAGTTGCGTAGAATTTTCTAGGATCAACCAGAATGCAATAAAATATGATATGCAATGATGATCTAGTGTATAACATTCCAAATTGAAAATTTGGGACGTTACATCAACGATGCATCAAGTTCCTCGCCGTGACCCCGAACATCTACGAAAACCCGTGCAACGATAGACATGTACCACTACTGCCGCCTGTACTTCTACAGAACGTGGACCACAACCATCGTCGAAGACCTGTGAACGACTAACGATGACCCTCCAAGTTCATCCACGATTGGTATGTGCCACTACCATCTACATGAACCACTACTTCCACTACGGCATGACTACAACTACTACCACTACGAACGTGGTGAGACCGTCTACTTCTGCTATGAACTTGATCTGTTCCGGAAAGTCTCACCTCGAAGGTATAACCCCGAGACGACGCCCGTGAACGAATGAATGCATGTTGGATGAGATGCACCCTTTGTCTGCACCATGTCCATATTGTCACTCGTTTCCATGCCACTCACTCGTGGGACACCCGGAATCCGGGAGCGCCCCAACATCTTTTGCACGCATCCGCACACTTCTCCTTTGCATCGGTATCTCAATCGAGTTACCGGAACCGGAACGCTGTCGTGGCACCGTTTTCGTTATCGTTGCCGTGGCACCCCTTTCCTTTCCACCACGGTGACAAATGCTTCATAATGCTCTTGTCAACTTTTAATAAAAATTGCATAAACTTGTTCATGTCATCCGCATCATGATAACAACAATTAAAATGTTTAAATTGTTGTTGCAATAATTTACTAAGGCATATGGGGATTTACCGGAATTGTTGTTTGATGTTTCCGGCCCCATTTAAATTGCTTAGATTGTGTAGTTTACTTTTGCTTCATCTCTTGCCATGTTTAACAACATTTAATATTGTTGGGTACATAAACGGGAGAGAACTAAATAATTGTTGTGGTGTTTCGTCAATATGCAACTCGTTGCATATTGAGCTCCACTTAACTTGTAGAGTTGTTTGTGCACTTTGCCATGCCATGCATATTTAAACCGGACATGCATCATATTTGGTTGTGCATCATGCCATGCTTATGTGGTGGTTGTTTTACTATGTTGTTTGCTTCTTTCCGGGTTGCTTCTCGCGTTAGCTTCGATTTCATTCTGGAGTTGTGAGTTTTGGTTCGACTACGTCCACTTTGTCTTCTTCATGGACTCATTCTTCTTCCTTGCGGGATCTCCGGCAATGACCATACCCTAGAAATCACTTCTATCTTTGCTTGCTAGTTGCTCGCTCTATTGCTATGCCTATGCCGCGATACCTACCACTTGCTATATCATGCCTCCCATATTGCCATGTCAAACCTCTAACCCACCTTGTCCTAGCAAACCGTTGTTTGGCTATGTTACCGCTTTGCTCAGTCCCTCATATAGCATTGTTAGTTGCAGGTGAAGATTGGAGTTTGTTCCTTGTTGGAACATGATTATTGTTGGGATATCACAATATCTCTTATTTAATTAATGCATCTATATACTTGGTAAGGGCGGAAGGCTCGGCCTTATGCCTAGTGTTTTGTTCCACTCTTGCCGCCCTAGTTTCCATCATAACGGTGCTATGTTCCTTGATTTTGCGTTCCTTATGCGGTTTGGTTATAATGGGAACCCCTTGACAGTTCGCCTTGAATAAAACTCCTCCAGCAAGGCCCAACATTGGTTTTACCATTTGCCACCCAGCCTTTTCTTTTCCCTTGGGTTTCCGGAGCCCGAGGGTCATCTTTATTTAAACCCCCCGGGCCAGTGCTCCTCTGAGTGTTGGTCCAACCTGTCAGCTGCCGGTGGCCACCAGGGGCAACTCTGGGTTGGCCTACCGGAACCATGGACAATCCGGTGTGCCCTGAGAACAAGATATGTGCAGCTCCTATCGGGATTTGTCGGCACATTCGGGTGGCTTTGCTGGTCTTGTTTTACCATTGTCGAAATGTCTTGTAACCGGGATTCCGAGTCTGATCGGGTCTTCCTGGGAGAAGGAATATCCTTCGTTGACCATGAGAGCTTGTGATGGGCTAAGTTGGGACACCCCTACAGGGATTTGAACTTTCGAAAGTCGTGCCCGCGGTTATGGGCAGGTGGGAATTTGTTAATGTCCGGTTGTAGAAAACCTGAAGTTTAACTTAATTAAAATGGATCAACCTCGTGTGTAGCCGTGATGGTCTCTTTCCGGCGGAGTCCGGGAAGTGAACACGGTGTTGGAGTTATGCTTGACGTAGTTTGTTCTAGGATCACTTCTTGATCATAGTTTCTCGACCATGCTTTGCCTTTCTCTTCTCGCTCTCTTTTGCATAAGTTAGCCACCATATATGCTAGTGCTTGCTGCAGCTCCATCTCATACCTTTTACCTTACCCATAAGCTTAAATAGTCTTGATCGCGAGGGTGTGAGATTGCTGAGTCCCCGTGACTCACAGATTCCTTCAAAACCAGCTTGCAGGTGCCGATGATATCGTGCAGGTGACGCAACCGAGCTCAAGGAGGAGCTCGATGAGGATCATGTTCGTTATGTTGTTCCGTTTCCAGTTGATCAGTAGTGGAGCCCAGTTGGGACGATCGGGGATCTGTAGCATTAGGGGTGGTCTTCTTCTATTTTGGTTCTGTAGTCGGACCTTGATTGTATCTGGGTGTTGTAATGTTATATCCATGTATTGTGTGAAGTGGCGATTGTAAGCCAACTATGTATCTCTTTCCTTATTCAGTACATGGGATGTGTAAAGATTACCTCTCTTGTGACATGTTTACAATGCGGTTATGCCTCTAAATCGTGCTCCGACACGTGGGAGATATAGCCGCATCGTGGGCGTTACAAGTTGGTATCAGAGCCTTCCCCGACTTAGGAGCCCCCTGCTCGATCGAATCGCTGGCGTTGTTGAGTCTTGAAAAATGTTTTGAGTCTTTAGGATTATATATATCGGAGAGTAGGATTCTTTTTACTTCCTAGTCCCTTCGTCGCTCTGGTGAGGCATCCTGGCGTAAAGTTTTGACTCTTCTCTTCTCAAATTTCATAAAAAAATTAGGATCACGCGGGTATCTTGGAATCGTTCCGATGGTTTTGTGACAAGAATATTGTTCTTGGTGCCTCCTGACATTTAGGGGTTGTGGCAGTGTCCCGGGGAGTTGAGCTCCGAGGTGTTGTCGTCACAATTTTATCGTTGCAATTCTGGAATACCTGACTTTCGCCGACATCGAAAATCTCTTTTATGCAGTTGTTGGTGAGATAGCCTCGATACCACCCAGTACTGGGGCGGGAGTTCGGGAGTATTGCCATAACTCGTTTAACGGATGCTTTTCGAAGGTTGAGGTAAACGATTTTCGAAGGTTTCTTGGTTATGTGTTGAAGGATGGATACAGCTGGATGTAGGATTTGTGTAGTTTTGGGTGAGATATTATGCTTCCCCTGTATCCCCAACACCTGATTGCATAACCGGAAAGTTTCAGGAGTTTATAAGTGGGAATTCAAGTAGCTCTTAGGATATCTTTTCGACAGATGTATGATATGAGATTGGGGTTCGACGTCTATTGGCCCGCCTATCCACGGTTGGTTTTATAGTGGTCTCGTTGTGTCTTAAGGAGTCCTTGGCTATGCTAACTCGGGGACGCTTCGTATGTCATGTGCACTGCCTTGTACATGATGGTGATGTACGATCGAGCCCGTGTGGGCCCCACCACGAAAACTTCGGACGAAATCTCTATCATATGTGTGTTCCGGCTTATTTTGCAAGACAATCCTTTGTTTTGTTTTCATTGTGGTATTCGAGTTGCTTCGAAGTCAAATGTTGATTCCATACCTTTCCTAAACGATGTTCTCATATTTCTATGTGAACACTAATCCTTCGTGATAATCGAGATTGTCATGTCAATCCTTTTCAACCAGCGTGTTTCTCTTCAAGCGGATCCGATCATTTCAACATCCCCAAGATCAATTTATCAGTTCTTCTCAGCGGTGCTCATTTCTTCCGTCTCAAGTTGCCTTTGTTTTTCCCACCCTCCCAACCCTTTTTTTCTTCGAGGACTAAGATTTCTTAATCAAGTATCCATCTTATTGATGTGAAGTCTTTCCATTCCTTTCCGTCAATGTTCTTATCCAGTGATTCTCAGGAAGATTGTAACGAAGCTTCAAGTTCAATATTCTTCATTCTTTTCCTTCTCCAGTGGTTTCAATGCAAGCTTTCGGTGTTTATCATATCTTTTTCATTGTTTCACATGCTTTCCATGTTCGAAGTCCTTACCGAAGACTCTCTTAACTGTTCACCTCTCTCTATTCATTTGTTCCGGAGTGCTGAATATATCTCAGAAGATGTTATCTCATTCAATCCGTTCAAGCTATTTCGAGGTTGTTATCTTATTCAAGCCATTTAATTCTACCGGCGCAATCTTCCTTTAAATCACTCAAACGGTGTATCTTTTGAGTGGGCCCTAACCCACAGGTCTTTTCCCAGGATCTTACCTGACTCTTCTTATTCTCCCGGAGTTATTCTCAAATCTTCAAAAGTTTGACCTAAGAATGAGTTATCATCAGTCAAATGCCTTCTCCAAGATCGTTTTCTAATTCTTTTCATTGTTGGCTCTACTTCTAGGCTTTTCATTCTCCCGGAGTATCTCAACAATTATTGGTGGTGTTTCTCGTCGTCATTCTCGGATTTTGAAGTCCAAAGAAGATTTTTCTCTAAATCTTATCCGTTCTCTCAAAGATTCATCATTCTAGCTTGTTTCCATCCTCTCATAATTGTGTTCGATTGTGAGAATTCTTTCCACTTATCCGGAGCAATTCAGGAGTCTTTTCAGTTTGATTCTCTAGAGCCCATCATTTCAGAAGACTTTTTCATTCTCAGCTTTCAGCTCTCGCTCTCCAAATATTACCGTTGCTTCATTCAAGTATTATCTAATCGGCTCGTGATCTCTTCATTCTCTTGTATCTAAATTTCCCTAAGTATATTTGTTCGTTTTCAAATTTTTACCGGTGATTCATCCCTTTACTTCATTCATTTTTCAATTCTTACGGTGGTTTTCTCAAGATTCTATTCCATGGTTATCATATTAATTTATTCGTTGTTTTAATCCTACCGGTGGTCCATTGAGTTTATGATCTATCTCTTTTAATCCTTTCCACGAGATTAAGTTGTTTGCAATCCGTTGCTTGCCATCAATCTAAATTGGTGAAGGATACGCATAACATAAGTCTTATTCTTGTTTCATCCAAGCATTCTAATTTCTTCTTTCCGGAGTGGTTCATCATCTCACATTCTCGGTTCGAGATGCCTTATCTTTCCTTCCAGAGTTCCAAGTTACCACTTTATCTCATCGGAAAGCTTCATCCAATCATTGCAAGGATTCACCTTGTGTTTTCAACTTCTCTTTCCTTTCATTTGATCATTCTTTTATTACCGGAGTTCTTCATGGAGGCTCTACATGATTTTTCATCAAGGATTTAATTCAATCTCGAAGTGTTCATTGAGATTCTTTTCTGAGGACTTCTAGTATTCTTCATCTTGCTATCCGGAGTGCAATTGTTCTCCCTTATCATTTGAGGTGATAATATATCATTCTTCTTTCACAAGAATGGGATATTTAAACCCATCACCTTCTTCCTTGGAGTTATCTTGGGTTATATTTCATCTAAGCCTTCCCTAAGGATTGCTGCTATTTATGGTGCTCATAAGTGACCCAAGTTCTTCTTTTATTCTCCCGGTGAAATAGTTTCTCATTTCCTTGTTCTTATCAATCCAATCTTTTTCCGTGAGTGGCAGGTTGTCACCTCATAATTTTGAGATGTATTCCATAAGACCATATCAAGTTTATGCTTTTTGTTGTTGATAATCCAACAACTCCATTCCAGCATTTGTTGTAAGCATGATCTCTCAAGATCTTTTTACCCTCCGTCCATTCCATTTCATTCCATTCCATTCTTTCATTTCGTCCGGAGGCTTTGTGATGTTGCTCTTTTCAATCATTATCTTGAATTGTGAAGATCATGATTTTTTTCTTGCTTATCCTTTTAACCGGAGCGTGTGCCCGCTGCTCAAGTTCTTCTCATCTTATAAAGTTTCTTATCACTTTTCAACCGGAGTGCTGCCAAAAATTTGTTCTTCCTCGTTCCTCTTTTCTAACGGAGTGTTTTCAACTTCGTTCATCTCCATTGTATTCTTTTCTCAAAATGGCTTTACTTTTCAAGGTTGTTTGGTTTCACTCGTTTGTCAAAGAAGCAACTTTGTTTTACCTCTTCCTCTTCCGCTTTTTATCCGATGCCATCCTAGATCTTGGGACGAGATCCTCTCGTAGTGGTGGAGTGTTGTAACACCCCGAGACCGATGTTCGAGAAGACTTCCATATGTTCCGGGTTTCGCCGTGTGTTTCATTTGTGCCTGCCCTTTTATTTTTGCTTTGCATCATCTCATCATGCGATCATCTCATAAATCTTTTGCAACTCAACTTAATAAATGGCATGGATCTTTGATCCATTTAAACCGAGGGAATCCACCTGGTGATTCTCTTTACAACATATCCTCTCGATATTTAGAGAGCTATAGTAATTATTCCATTTATTTGGAATTAACCATAACACACTTGCAAATATCCCATGCCTTTGTTATCTCAATTCTTGGTCTCCAAACTTTGCCCATAAATTCTTTCTTCATTTTCCGGAGCTCCACCAAAAATCCGAACATTTTTGGACCTTCCTAACCCTCACTTCCTATTCAAACCATTTGATTTTAAATCAAATGAGTTTGAATTTAAAACTTTCAAAAATGCACACTCCATTTTTCTTGGAACATGCGCATTTTTGCGAGTCCGGGAAATTTATTCCCGTGCCCAAACTCTTTCTCTACCTTTTTCTTTTCTTCCTCTTTTTATGTTGTTTTTTAATAGAGCAAATAGAGGGAGAGAAGAGCCCAGCCTCTCAGGCCTGCCAGGCCTGCCTTTTTGCATTAAGGCCCAGCTGGCCCCCTCCTCTCTACTGGGCCTCCCTAGGCCCACTCTCGCGCCGGCCTACCTAGGCTACCCGCACCGAGGCCTCCCTCAGCCCACTTCTCTAACCCTAGCCGATCGCTACCTCTCCCTCTCGATCCCTCATCCTCTCCCCTCGCGTCGCCAGGGAGCCCGACTCCTCCATCTCCCTCGCAGCCTCGCTCTCTCCCTTCGTCCTCCCGTGCGCCGCACAGTGTGAGAGAGAGATCGGCAGCGCCGCCCGCGCTCGATCCCCGTCGCCCTCCTCTGCTACCCTCCGCGCGACCCCTTCCGGGATGCTCCTCCTTCCACGCCCTGCGGCAGCTGCTCTTCCCGGCCACCTCGTCGTGTCGCGACCTGCCCCTGCGCGCGCGCCGCCCCGCTTCGCCGTGCGCCGCCATGGGTCGGAGCTTGCCGGAACTAGCGTTCCATCGCCTCGGCTGCGCCTCCCTCTTCTTCTTCTGCAAAGCAGCGCCACGAAAGTACTGCCCTGACCTCCGGCGAGGACGTGCCTCCCCTCTAGCCGCGAGACCCTCCTCGTCGCACCATCCCTACCTCCCAGGGTCGTCGCCCTGCCCTGCCAAGGACCTCGTCGTGGCTGCCCACGAGGTTCCCGCTGCCGGCGCCTGTTCCCGGCTGGATCCACCGCCCGTGAATTCGTTCCTCCGCTCCGTCTCTCCTACTACTTCGTCCCCGTGCCACCCGGTGACCCCGTCGTCACTCCGACCGGCGAGTCCAGGCCGCCGAGCTCTTCGTCTTGCTGCTGCTCAGCCATCGACCTCCTGTTGCTACAGGACCATCCCCACCGGGCGCTGTGGGCGTGTTGTTTCTTCTCCCTCAAGGTCGAAAGGCCGCCAGTTACACGAAACACCAAGTACCACGACGGTCCTCCAAGAGTTTGGGTTCGACAAGTTCGATGACGCTATTGTACAACTACAGTACCGAGACCGGCAAGACCGACTGAACGAAACCGCCAAGTACCTGTATGAACTGATGCGTCAAGGCCGCCTTGGAGATCGCCAAGTACACCACCGACAAGATCACACGGATGCTCGAACGACTGCTAAACGAAAAGCAAAGTACCACGACGACAATCGGCTTGTACCCCTACACCGCATCGGAACGCCGAGTTCCTCTTCGGATGTGTGTACGACTATCAGGGCCAAAAGACCCGTACACCATTATCGTCTCCAAAGAACCATGTAACAGAACCGTCAAGTTCGACTACGAATCGCGTACTGCTACGCGGGATTCCTTGGTCGCCAAGCTCAACGATGCATCAAGTTCCTCGCAGTGACCCCGAACATCTACGGAAACCCGTGCAACGATAGACATGTACCACTACTGCCGCCCGTACTTCTACAGAACATGAACCACAACCATCACCGAAGACCCGTAAACGACTAACGATGACCCTCCAAGTTCATCCACAATTGCTATGTGCCACTACCATCTACGTGAACCACTACTTCCACTACGGCATGACTACAACTACTACCACTACGAACGTGGCGAGACCGTCTACTTCCGCTACGAACTTGATCCGTTCCGAAAAGTCGCACCTCAAAGGTATAACCCCGAGACGACGCCCGTGAATGAATGAATGCATGTTGGATGAGATGCACCCTTTGTCTGCACCATGTCCGTATTGTCACTCGTTTCCATGCCACTCACTCGTGGGACACCCGGAATCCAGGAGCGCCCCACCATCTTTTGCACGCATCCGCACACTTCTCCTTTGCATCGGTATCTCAATCGAGTTACCGGAACCGGAACGCTGCCGTGGCACCGTTTTCATTATCGTTGCCGTGGCACCCCTTTCCTTTCCACCACGGTGAAAAATGCTTCATAATGCTCTTGTCAACTTTTAATAAAAATTGCATAAACTTGTTCATGTCATCCGCATCATGATAACAACAATTAAAATGTTTAAATTGTTGTTGCAATAAATTACTAAGGCATATGGGGATTTACCGGAATTGTTGTTTGATGTTTCCGGGCCCATTTAAATTGCTTAGGTTGTGTAGTTAACTTTTGCTTCATCTCTTGCCATGTTTAACAACATTTAATATTGTTGGGTACATAAACGGGAGAGAACTAAATAATTGTTGTGGTGTTTCGTCAATATGCAACTCGTTTCATATTTAGCTCCACTTAACTTGTACAGTTGTTTGTGCACTTTTCCATGCCATGCATATTTAAACCGGACATGCATCATATTTGGTTGTGCATCATGCCATTCTTATGTGGTGGTTGTTTTACTATGTTGTTTGCTTCTTTCCGGGTTGCTTCTCATGTTAGCTTCGGTTTCGTTCCGCAGTTGTGAGTTTTGGTTCGACTACGTCCGCTTTGTCTTCTTCATGGACTCGTTCTTATTCCTTGCGGGATCTCAGGCAAGATGACCATACCCTCGAAATCACTTCAATCTTTGCATGCTAGTTTCTCGCTCTATTTCTATGCCTATGCCGCGATACCTACCACTTGCTATCATGCCTCCCATATTTCCATGTCAAACCTATAACCCACCTTGTCCTAGCAAACCGTTGTTTGGCTATGTTACCGCTTTGCTCAGCCCCTCTTATAGCATTGTTAGTTGCTGGTGAAGATTGGAGTTTGTTCCTTGTTGGAACATGATTATTGTTGGGATATCACAATATCTCTTATTTAATTAATGCATCTATATACTTGGTAAAGGGTGGAAGGCTCGGCCTTATGCCTGGTGTTTTGTTCCACTCTTGCCGCCCTAGTTTCCGTCATACCGGTGTTATGTTCCTTGATTTTGCGTTCCTTACGCGGCTGGGTTATAATGGGAATCCCTTGACAGTTCGCCTTGAATAAAACTACTCCAGCAAGGCCCAACATTGGTTTTACCATTTGCCACCCAGCCTTTTCTTTTCCCTTGGGTTTCCGGAGCCCGAGGGTCATCTTTATTTAAACCTCCCCGGGACAGTGCTCCTCTGAGTGTTGGTCCAACCTGTCAGCTGCCGGTGGCCACCAGGGGCAACTCTGGATTGGCCTACCAGAACCTTGGACAATCCGGTGTGCCCTGAGAACAAGATATGTGCAGCTCCTATCGGGATTTGTCGGCACATTCGGGTGGCTTTGCTGGTCTTGTTTTTCCATTGTCGAAATGTCTTGTAACCGGGATTCCGAGTCTGATCGGGTCTTCCTGGGAGAAAGAATATCCTTCGTTGACCGTGAGAGCTTGTGATGGGCTAAGTTGGGACACCCCTACAGGGATTTGAACTTTTGAAAGCCGTGCCCGTGGTTATGGGCAGATGGGAATTTGTTATTGTCCGGTTGTAGAAAACCTGAAGTTTAACTTAATTAAAATGGATCAACCGCGTGTGTAGCCGTGATGGTCTCTTTCTGGCAGAGTCCGAGAAGTGAACACGGTGTTGGAGTTATGCTTGACGTAGGTTGTTCTAGGATCACTTCTTGATCATAGTTTCTCGACCATGCTTTGCCTTTCTCTTCTCGCTCCCTTTTGTGTAAGTTAGCCACCATATATGCTAGTGCTTGCTGTAGCTCCATCTCATACCTTTTACCTTACCCATAAGCTTAAATAGTCTTGATCACGAGGGTGTGAGATCACTGAGTCCCCGTGACTCACAGATTCCTTCAAAACCAGCTTGCAAGTGCCGATGATATCATGCAGGTGACACAACCGAGCTCAAGGGGGAGCTCGATGAGGATCGTGTTCGTTATGTTGTTCCATTTCTAGTTGATCAGTAGTGGAGCCCAGTTGGGACGATCGGGGATCCGTAGCATTAGGGGTGGTCTTCTTCTATTTTGGTTTCGTAGTCGGACCTTGATTGTATCTGGGTGTTGTAATGTTATATCCATGTGTTGTGTGAAGTGGCGATTGTAAGCCAACTATGTATCTCTTTCCTTATTCAGTACATGGTATGTGTAAAGATTACCCCTCTTGCGACATGTCTACAATGCGGTTATGCCTCTAAGTCATGCTCCGACACGTGGGAGATATAGCCGCATCGTGGGCGTTACACAAAAGTTTGGAATTAATTGACATAGGGGATGCTGATCTCAAGGAATTATGTTTTGATGATGATCACTCTGATATTGAATTAGAGATGGATTATTTCTCCCATCTCTACTAGTGGAAGAAAAAACATCTCTTGCTCACCGGGGTTAACTTGTGGGAAGTCATCTGTTAAAATAGGGGGAGCAAATAAAAGAAAAAAGAGAAAGTAAAAAAAGTCATGATAGGGATGTTTTGAAATGTGAGAGGGATTGGGCCTGATACCAAAAAAGTTTCATCAGAGAAATTATTGGTAACAAAGAGCTGGACTTTGTAGGGCTCCAAGAAACCATTAAATCTGATTTTACTAAAACAGAACTCCATAATCTCTGTGGGGGAGGAACTTTGTATGGAAATGGTCTCAACCTAGAGGTAAATCTGGGGGAATCCTGGTGGGCATTAATGGTGATAATTTTGACATTATAAATGTGGAGATTGGTTTATATTTCATTAGAATTCTGATATTGGATAAGAAAGAGAAAATTGATTGGAATTTGGTTGTAGTGTATGGAGATGCTCAAATCTCTGGAAAAGTTGCCTTTTTAGCAGAATTGTCCAAGATGTATCAAAATAATAGTTCAATGCCATGTGTAATTGGAGGCGATTTCAACATTATTAGAAAAAGTTCCGAAAAGAATAAATCCATTGGTAATAATCATTGGAGTTTTGTTTTTAATGCCATTATTCAGCATGCTGGACTGAGAGAACTTCCTTTGAATGGGAGAAATTATACCTAGGCAAACAACCTAGATGACCCTACTTATGAAAAAAATAGATAGAATATTAATCTATCTAGACTGGGAGGAAAATTACCCCCTTAGTGTGGTAGATGCCTTAGAGAGGGAGATCTCTGATCACACTCCCTTGATCCTTGACACTGGGGTAGAAAAACTTAGAGTCCCCTATTTAGGTTTGAGAATGCATGGATGCTGAAGGGGGGGTTCAGAGATTTTGTCATTAAAATCTGGACTGGCCACTTCTCGAGTGATTGTCTGGAAAGATGGCAGCAAAGATTAAGGGTCTTTAGACAGAAAGTGAGAGGATGGATTCTTAATGCTGATGATTGGTATATGAAAACTAAGAAAGACATCCTTAATGAGTTAGACATGATTGATAAGAATGCTGAAAAATTTGGACTACCTGCCCATGATAGAGAGGAACAGAAAAGGTTAAGAGCTCAATTACAGAGATTGCTCAAGCAAGAGGAAATGAAATGGTTGCAAAGATATAAATATAGAGAAATTAGAGATGGGGATAATAATTCCAAATACTACCATGCAAAAGCAAATGGCAGAAAAAGAAAAAACACTATCTTCTCCCTTAATCAAGATGAGGGGTTGATTGAAGGGGAGGAAAATCTCATTAATTACATTACAAACTTCTACAAAAAACTGTTTGGTGAGCCTGATCCTTCAACCATTAATTTGGGAATCCAGGATGCCCCAGGAATCAGTGAGGAACAAGCTGCACAACTGGTTGAACCTTTTTCTATGGAAGAGCTACAAGATGTGGTCTTTGGCATGGAGAAAAACAAAAGTCCAGGCCCTGATGTCCTTCCTGCTAACATCTACCAACATTTTTGGGATGTTGTCAAATGGGATCTCAAAAGTTTGTTGGATAATTACTTTAATCCCAAAAGTGAAAGATGCCACACAAATATAGAAACTTAGACCAATATGTCTACTAAATGTGAGATTTAAAATCATCGCTAAGGTGCTAATGAACAGGCCGAGTAAGGTCATTACACCCATTATATTGCCAACACAAATTGCCTTTATCAAGGGGAGATACATTATGGAGGGTGTGGTTGTGTTACATGAAGCTCTGAATGAAGGAAATATGCCCTAGAGGCAATAATAATGTTATTATTTTATTTCCTTATATCATGATAAATGTTTATTATTCATGCTAGAATTGTATTATCCGGAAACATAATACTTGTGTGAATACATAGACAAACTAAACGTCACTAGTATGCCTCTACTTGACTAGCTCGTTAATCAAAGATGGTTATGTTTCCTAACCATAGACATGTGTTGTCATTTGATTAACGGGATCACATTATTAGGAGAATGATGTGATTGACATGACCCATTCCATTAGCTTAGCACCCCGATCATTTAGTATGTTGCTATTGCTTTCTTCATGACTTATACATGTTCCTATAACTATGAGATTATGCAACTCCCGTTTGCCGGAGGAACACTTTGTGTGCTACCAAACGTCACAACGTAACTGGGTGATTATAAAGGAGCTCTACAGGTGTCTCCAAAGGTAATGTTGGGTTGGCGTATTTCGAGATTAGGATTTGTCACTCCGATTGTCGGAGAGGTATCTCTGGGCCCTCTCGGTAATGCACATCACATAAGCCTTGCAAGCATTGCAACTAATGAGTTAGTTGCGGGATGATGTATTACGAACGAGTAAAGAGACTTGCCGGTAACGAGATTGAACTAGGTATTGAGATACCGACGATCGAATCTCGGGCAAGTAACATACCGATGACAAAGGGAACAACGTATGTTGTTATGCGGTCTGACCGATAAAGATCTTCGTAGAATATGTAGGAGCCAATATGAGCATCCAGGTTCCGCTATTGGTTATTGACCGGCGAGCTGTCTCGGTCATGTCTACATTGTTCTCGAACCCGTAGGGTCCGCACGCTTAAGGTTTCGATGACAGTTATATTATGAGTTTATGAGTTTTGATGTACCGAAGTTAGTTCGGAGTCCCGGATGTGATCACGGACATGACGAGGAGTCTCGAAATGGTCGAGACATAAAGATTGATATATTGGACGGCTATATTCGGACCCGGAAGTGTTCCGGATGATTTCGGAGAAAACCGGAGTGCTAGAGGGTTACCAGAACCCCCCCGGGAGAAGTAATGGGCCTCATGGGCCCTAGTGGAGAGAGAGAGAGGGGCGGCAAGGGTGGGCCACACGCCCCCTCCCCCTCTGGTCTGAATTGGACTAGGAGAGGGGGGCGGCGCCCCCCTTTCCTCCTCCCTCTCCCCCTTCCTTTCCCCCTCCTAGTAGGAGTAGGAAAGAGGGGAGTCCTCCTCCTACTAGGAGGAGGGCTCCTCCCCCTTGGCGCGCCCTAGGGCCGGCCGGCCTCCTCCCCTTGCTCCTTTATATACGGGGGCAGCGGGCACCCCTAGACACACAAGTTGATCCACGGGATCGTTTTCTTAGCCGTGTGCAGTGCCCCCTTCCACCATACTCCTCGATAATATTATAGCGGTGCTTAGGCGAAGCCCTGCGACGGTAGAACATCAAGATCGTCACCATGCCGTCATGCTGACAGAACTCTTCCCCGACACTTTGCTGGATCGGAGTCCGGGGATCATCATCGAGCTGAACGTGTGCTAAAACTCGGAGGTGCCGTAGTTTCGGTGCTTGATCGGTCGGGCCGTGAAGACGTATAACTACATCAACCACGTTGTCATAACGCTTCTGCTGTCAGTCTACGAGGGTACGTAGATCACACTCTCCCCTCTCGTTGCTATGCATCACCATGATCTTGCGTGTGCGTAGGAATTTTTTTGAAATTACTACGTTCCCCAACAGTGGCATCCGAGCCTAGGTTTTATGTGTTGATGTTATATGCACGAGTAGAACACAAGTGAGTTGTGGGCGATATAAGTCATATTGCTTACCAGCATGTCATACTTTGGTTCGGTGGTATTGTTGGATGAAGCGGCCCGGACCGACATTACGCGTACGCTTACGCGAGACTGGTTCTACCGACGTGCTTTGCACACAGGTGGCTGGCGGGTGCCAGTTTCTCCAACTTTAGTTGAACTGAGTGTGGCTACGCCCAGTCCTTGCGAAGATTAAAACAGCACCAACTTGACAAACTATCGTTCTGGTTTTGATACGTAGGTAAGATTGGTTCTTGCTTAAGCCCGTAGAAGCCACGTAAAACTTGCAACAACAAAGTAGAAGACGTCTAACTTGTTTTTGCAGGGCATGTTGTGATGTGATATGGTCAAGACATGATGCTAAATTTTATTGTATGAGATGATCATGTTTTGTAACCGAGTTATCGGCAACTGGCAGGAGCCATATGGTTGTCGCTTTATTGTATGCAGTGCAATTACGTTGAATGCTTTACTTTATCACTAAGCGATAGTGATAGTCGTGGAAGCATAAGATTGGCGAGACGACAACGATGCTACGATGGAGATCAAGGTGTCGCGCCGGTGACGATGGTGATCATGACGGTGCTTCGGAGATGGAGATCACAAGCACAAGATGATGATGGCCATATCATATCACTTATATTGATTGCATGTGATGTTTATCTTTTTATGCATCTTATCTTGCTTTGATTGACGGTAGCATTTTAAGATGATCTCTCACTAATTATCAAGAAGTGTTCTCCCTGAGTATGCACCGTTGCGAAAGTTCTTCGTGCTGAGACACCACGTGATGATCGGGTGTGATAGGCTCTACGTTCAAATACAATGGGTGCAAAACAGTTGCACACGCGAATACTCAGGTTTTACTTGACGAGCCAAGCATATACAGATATGGCCTCGGAACACGGAGACCGAAAGGTCGAGCGTGAATCATATAGTAGATATGATCAACATAGTGATGTTCACCATGAAACTACTCCATCTCACGTGATGATCGGACATGGTTTAGTTGATTTGGATCACGTGATCACTTAGAGGATTAGAGGGATGTCTATCTAAGTGGGAGTTCTTTAAGTATATGATTAATTGAACTTAAATTTATCATGAACTTAGTACCTGATAGTATCTTGCTTGTTTAGTTTGATTGTAGATAGATGGCCCGTGCTGTTGTTCCGTTGAATTTTAATGCGTTCCTTGAGAAAGCAAAAGTTGAAAGATGATGGTAGCAATTACACGGACTGGGTCCGTAACTTGAGGATTATCCTCATTGTTGCACAGAAGAATTACGTCCTGGAAGCACCGCTGGGTGCCAGGCCTGCTACTGGAGCAACACCAGATGTTATGAACGTCTGGCAGAGCAAAGCTGATGACTACTCGATAGTTCAGTGTGCCATGCTTTACGGCTTAGAATCGGGACTTCAACGATGTTTTGAACGTCATGGAGCATATGAGATGTTCCAGGAGTTGAAGTTAATATTTCAAGCAAATGCCGGATTGAGAGATATGAAGTCTCCAATAAGTTCTATAGCTGCAAGATGGAGGAGAACAGTTCTGTCAGTGAGCATATACTCAAAATGTCTGGGTATAATAATCACTTGATTCAATTGGGAGTTAATCTTCCAGATGATTGCGTCATTGACAGAATTCTCCAATCACTGCCACCAAGCTACAAGAGCTTCGTGATGAACTATAATATGCAAGGGATGAAAGACTATTCCCGAGCTCTTCGCAATGCTGAAAGCTGCGGAGGTAGAAATCAAGAAGGAGCATCAAGTGTTGATGGTCAACAAGACCACTAGTTTCAAGAAAAAGGGCAAAGGGAAGAAGAAGGGGAACTTCAAGAAGAACGGCAAGCAAGTTGCTGCTCAGGAGAAGAAACCCAAGTCTGGACCTAAGCCTGAAACTGAGTGCTTCTACTGCAAGCAGACTGGTCACTGGAAGCGGAACTGCCCCAAGTATTTGGCGGATAAGAAGGATGGCAAGGTGAACAAAGGTATATGTGATATACATGTTATTGATGTGTACCTTACTAATGCTCGCAGTAGCACCTGGGTATTTGATACTGGTTCTGTTGCTAATATTTGCAACTCGAAACAGGGACTACGGATTAAGCGAAGATTGGCTTAAGGACGAGGTGACGATGCGCGTGGGAAACGGTTCCAAAGTCGATGTGATCGCGGTCGGCACGCTACCTCTACATCTACCTTCGGGATTAGTATTAGACCTAAATAATTGTTATTTGGTGCCAGCGTTGAGCATGAACATTATATCTGGATCTTGTTTGATGCGAGACGGTTATTCATTTAAATCAGAGAATAATGGTTGTTCTATTTATATGAGTAATATCTTTTATGGTCATGCACCCTTGAAGAGTGGTCTATTTTATTAATCTCGATAGTAGTGATACACATATTCATAATGTTGAAGCCAAAAGATGCAGAGTTGATAATGATAGTGCAACTTATTTGTGGCACTGCCGTTTAGGTCATATCGGTGTAAAGCGCATGAAGAAACTCCATACTGATGGACTTTTGGAACCACTTGATTATGAATCACTTGGTACTTGCGAACCGTGCCTTATGGGTAAGATGAAAAACACGTTCTCCGGTACTATGGAGAGAGCAACAGATTTGTTGGAAATCATACATACAGATGTATGTGGTCCGATGAATGTTGAGGCTCGTGGCAGATATCGTTATTTTCTCACCTTCACAGATGACTTAAGCAGATATGGGTATATCTACTTAATGAAACATAAGTCTGAAATTTGAAAAGTTCAAAGAATTTCAGAGTGAAGTTGAAAATCATCGTAACAAGAAAATAAAATTCCTACGATCTGATCGTGGAGGAGAATATTTGAGTTACGAGTTTGGTGTACATTTGAAACAATGCGGAATAGTTTCGCAACTCACGCCACCCGGAACACCACAGCGTAATGGTGTGTCCGAACGTCGTAATCGTACTTTACTTGATATGGTGCGATCTATGATGTCTCTTACTGATTTACCGCTATCATTTTGGGGTTATGCTCTAGAGACAGCCGCATTCACGTTAAATAGGGCACCATCAAAATCCGTTGAGACGACGCCTTATGAACTGTGGTTTGGCAAGAAACCAAAGTTGTCGTTTCTGAAAGTTTGGGGCTGCGATGCTTATGTGAAAAAGCTTCAACCTGATAAGCTCGAACCCAAATCGGAGAAATGTGTCTTCATAGGATATCCAAAGGAACTATTGGATACACCTTCTATCACAGATCCGAAGGCAAGACTTTTGTTGCTAAATTCGGAAACTTTCTAGAGAAGGAGTTTCTCTCGAAAGAAGTGAGTGGGAGGAAAGTAGAACTTGATGAGGTAACTGTACCTGCTCCCTTATTGGAAAGTAGTACATCACAGAAACCGGTTTCTGTGACACCTACACCAATTAGTGAGGAAGCTAATGATGATGATCATGAAACTTCAGAACAAGATACTACTGAACCTCGTAGATCAACCAGAGTAAGATCCGCACTAGAGTGGTACGGTAATCCAGTTCTGGAAGTCATGCTACTAGATCATGATGAACCTACGAACTATGGAGAAGCGACGGTGAGCCCAGTCTGCAAAATGGCTTGAAGCCATGAAATCTGAGATGGGATCCATGTATGAGAACAAAGTGTGGACTTTGGTTGACTTGCCCAAAGATCGGCAAGTAATTGAGAATAAATGGATCTTCAAGAAGAAGACTGACGCTGATGGTAATGTTACTGTCTACAAAGCTCGACTTGTCACAAAGGTTTTCGACAAGTTCAAGGGATTGACTACGATGAGACCTTCTCACCCATAGCGATGCTTAAGTCTGTCCGAATCATGTTAGCAATTGCCGCATTTTATAATTATGAAATTTGGCAGATGGATGTCAAAACTGCATTCCTGAATGGATTTCTGGAAGAAGAGTTGTATATGATGCAACCGGAAGGTTTTGTCGATCCAAAGGGTCTAACAAAGTGTGCAAGCTCCAGCGATCCATTTATGGACTGGTGCAAGCTTCTCGTAGTTGGAATAAACGCTTTGATAGTGTGATCAAAGCATTTGGTTTTGTACAGACTTTTGGAGAAGCCTATTTACAAGAAGTGAGTGGGAGCTCTGTAGCATTTCTGATATTATGTAGATGACATATTACTAATCGGAAATGATATAGAATTTCTGGATAGCATAAAGGGATACTTGAATAAGAGTTTTTCAATGAAAGACCTCGGTGAAGCTGCTTACATATTGGGCATTAAGATCTATAGAGATAGATCAAGACGCTTAATTGGACTTTCACAAAGCACATACCTTGACAAAATTTTGAAGAAGTTCAAAATGGATCAAGCAAAGAAAGGATTCTTGCCTGTGTTACAAGGTGTGAAATTGAGTAAGACTCAATGCCCGACCAATGCAGAAGATAGAGAGAAAATGAAAGATGTTCCCTATGCTTCAGCCATAGGCTCTATCATGTATGCAATGTGTGTACCAGACCTGAATGTGTGTCTTGCTATAAGTCTAGCAGGGAGGTACCAAAGTAATCCAGGAGTGGATCACTGGACAGCGGTCAAGAACATCCTGAAATACCTGAAAAGGACTAAGGATATGTTTCTCATATATGGAGGTGACAAAGAGCTCATCGTAAATGGTTACGTTGATGCAAGCTTTGACACTGATCCGGACGATTCTAAATCGCAAACCGGATACGTGTTTACATTAAACGGTGGAGCTGTCAGTTGGTGCAGTTCTAAACAAAGCGTTGTGGCGGATCTACATGTGAAGCGGAGTACATAGCTACTTCGGAAGCAGCAAATGAAGGAGTCTGGATGAAGGAGTTCATATCCGATCTAGGTGTCATACCTAGTGCATCGGGTCCAATGAAAATCTTTTGTGACAATACTGGTGCAATTGCCTTTGGCGAAGGAATCCAGATTTCACAAGAGAACCAAGCACATCAAGAGATGCTTCAATTCCATCCGGGATTAGTCCAGTGGGAGACATAGAGATTTGCAAGATACATACGTCTGAATGTTGCAGACCCGTTGACTAAGCCTCTTCCACGAGCAAAACATGATCAGCACCAAGCTCCATGGGTGTTAGAATCATTACTGTGTAATCTAGATTATTGACTCTAGTGCAAGTGGGAGACTGAAGGAAATATGCCCTAGAGGCATAATAATGTTATTATTTTATTTCCTTATATCATGATAAATGTTTATTATTCATGCTAGAATTGTATTATCCGGAAACATAATACTTGTGTGAATACATAGACAAACCAAACGTCACTAATATGCCTCTACTTGACTAGCTCGTTAATCGAAGATGGTTATGTTTCCTAACCATAGACATGTGTTGTCATTTGATTAATGGGATCACATCATTAGGAGAATGATGTGATTGACATGACCCATTCCATTAGCTTAGCACTCGATCGTTTAGTATGTTGCTATTGCTTTCTTCATGACTTATACATGTTCCTATGACTATGAGATTATGCAACTCCCGTTTACCGGAGGAACACTTTGTGTGCTACCAAACATCACAACGTAACTGGGTGATTATAAAGAGCTCTACTGGTGTCTCCAAAGGTGAATGTTGGGTTGGCGTATTTCGAGATTAATTTGTCACTCCATGTCGGGAGGGTATCTCTGGGCCCTTCGGTAATGCACATTCACATAAGCCTTGCAAAGCATTAGCACTATGAGTTAGTTGCAGAGATGATGTATTACGAAACGAGTTAAAGAGACTTTGCCAGTACGAGATTGAACTAGGTATTGAGATACCGACGATCGAATCTCGGGCAAGTAACATACCGATGACAAAAGGGAACAACGTATGTTGTTATGCGGTCTGACCGATAAAGATCTTCGTAGAATATGTAGGAGCCAATATGAGCATCCAGGTTCCGCTATTGGTTATTGACCGGAGACATGTCTCGGTCATGTCTACATTGTTCTCGAACCCGTAGGGTCCGCACGCTTAAGGTTTCGATGATAGTTATATTATGAGTTTATGAGTTTTGATGTACCGAAGTTAGTTCGGAGTCCCGGATGTGATCACGGACATGACGAGGAGTCTCGAAATGGTCGAGACATAAAGATTGATATATTGGACGGCTATATTCGGACACCGGAAGTGTTCCGGATGATTTCGGAGAAAACCGGAGTGCCAGAGGGTTACCGGAACCCCCCCGGGAGAAGTAATGGGCCTCATGGGCCCTAGTGGAGAGAGAGAGAGAGAGGGGCGGCCAGGGTGGGCCACACGCCCCCTCCCCCTCTGGTCTGAATTGGACTAGGAGAGGGGGGCGGCGCCCCCCTTTCCTTGTCCCTCTCCCCCTTCCTTTCCCCCTCCTAGTAGGAGTAGGAAAGAGGGGAGTCCTACTCCTACTAGGAGGAGGACTCCTCCTCCTTGGCGCGCCCTAGGGCCGGCCGGCCTCCTCCCCTTGCTCCTTTATATACGGGGGCAGCGGGCACCCCTAGACACACAAGTTGATCCACGTGATCGTTTTCTTAGCCGTGTGCAGTGCCCCCTTCCACCATACTCCTCGATAATATTGTAGCGGTGCTTAGGCGAAGCCCTGCGACGGTAGAACATCAAGATCGTCACCACGCCGTCATGCTGACGGAACTCTTCCCCGACACTTTGCTGGATTGGAGTCCGGGGATCGTCATCGAGCTGAACGTGTGCTAAAATTCGGAGGTGCCGTAGTTTCGGTGCTTGATCGGTCGGGCCGTGAAGACGTACGACTACATCAACCGCGTTGTCATAACGCTTCCGCTGTCGGTCTACGAGGGTACGTAGATCACACTCACCCCTCTCGTTGCTATGCATCACCATGATCTTGCGTGTGCGTAGGAATTTTTTTGAAATTACTACGTTTTCCAACACCGAATACCATCCATAAAAAACAAAGTGATGTTCTCTTTAAGATTGATTTCGAAAAAGCTTATGACCAGGTCAAATGGCCATTTGTCTATAAAATGATGAAACTAAAAAATCTACCTGACAAATGGTGTGACCTGGTGATGCACACTATGATTGGTGGTCAGGTGGGAATAAAAGTCAATGACACCATAGGACCTTATTTTAAAACTTACAAAGGGTTGAGGCAAGGGGGTTCCCTCTCCCCCCTACTGTTTGATCTCGCTGTGGATGCTCTTGCAGTCATACTAGATAAAGCAATAAAAGAGGGGTTTGTTAAAGGTGTTCTGTAGGAAATAGGAAATGATGGTGTCAACATGTTGCAATATGCTGATGACACTATTTTCCTCCTGTAGGATGATGAAGAGAGTGCAAAAAATCTAAAATTCATTCTGACTGCCTTTGAACAGGTGTCAGGATTAACTATTAAGTTCCACAAGAGTGAATTGTTCCTCATTGGGGAAACTGCTAATAAAGCAGATAGATACCAGAGAATCTTCACTTGTGAAAATGGAAAAATCCCTTTTAAATATCTAGGTTTACATATGTCCAATGTAAGATTGGGAAATAAATCTTAGAAAGGGGTCACAAAAAAATTGAAAAGAGGTGTGCATGTTAGCAAGGAAGATTACTGAACATGGCAGGGAGAGGGTGACCTTGGTGCAGGCTTGCCTGACAAACATCCCTCTCTTCATGATGTCTTTTTATCCTCTTCCAGTGGGAATTAGAAAAAAGCTGATTTTTATAGGGCTAGACTAGTTTGGCAAGAGAATAAAGACAAGAAAAAAATATCATCTGGTGAACTGGAAAACTTGTTGCTTACCAAAAGAGCAGGGGGGGGCCTTGGGATTCTGAATCTTGAGATGATGAATAAACCTTTGTTAGCCAAATGGTTCTGGAAATTAGAAACTGAGAATGGGTGGGTTGACATTCTTCTTAATAAATATGTCAAGAACAAATGCCTATCTGGAATAGAGAAGAAACCTGGAGACTCTCAATTCTGGGGGAGTTTATTGGGTGTGAAGAAAATTTATTTACAACATATTAAGAAAAGATTGGGGGATGGCAAAAATACTAAGATTGGGGAAAATTGGTGGGTTGGATCTAAGCCTCTAAAAGAAGCATACACAAGGCTATATAACATTAGTTTTGATCATAACATTTCTATGGATGAGGCCATCAATAAAGGATGGAGAGGATTTAAATTCAAAAGAACCCTGCTAGGGGAACTGGGAGATCTGTGGGCCAGCCTAAAAGCTAGATGTGAAGAGCTTAGAATGTTTGGGGGTAAAGACCAACCTATGTGGATGCTTACTAAAGATAGAAAATTCTCTGTTAAATCTTTATATAATTTTCTAATTAAAACTGATATAGGGTTCCCACACAATTTTTTGTGGAAAATCAAAATTCCAGCTAAGATCAAGATGTTATTTTGGCTTCTTGCTAAAAAAGCATCTCGACAAAAGATAATCTGTTACGAAGAGGATGGAAAGGGGACAAGCTTTGTGTTTTTTGTGGAAATGAGGAAAATATTAATCATTTATTTTTCACTTGCTCAGCTGCTAGATTGATATGGAGCCTAGTTAAATGTTCTTTTGATCTCAAAAGTACTCCATAGAATCTGAATGATTGTTTAAATGTGTGGATCAAAACATTCCAGAAATCACAAAAACAACTTGTGTTGATTAGGATTTCTGCTCTGTTTTGGTCTGTTTGGAAATGCAGATATGATGCTGTGTTTAGATCAAAAACTCTCTATGATCCCGTGATGATTGTTAGGCTAGTCATAGTGGGAGTAACTTAGCTAGTAACATAGCGCACTTCGAGAAAATTCTGCTTATGTGGCAAGTAATTAATGAAAGGTGGTAACATAATATGTTACTGTAACATAACGCTTTTCAAGACAAGATGAGTCTACGAGCTAATAAATGAAGTCATCTACAATACTACTATTATGTTACTTTGCATTATGAAGGTAGTAACTTAGACTAGTGTCATATGCATGATACTAGTCTAAGTTACTCCCCACTATGACCAGCCTTAGGAGAATATGCAACTGGATTATTGACTGGGCTGTTTTGCAGAAAAAAAAACCCAGAACAAAAAATGCTGATGGTGGGAGCAAAAATAATAGAGGGGATGGCAAGTGAAGTCTACAGGGCATCGCTGGGATAGTGACCAGGGATGAGAAGATTGGACGCTGCTACGACTTAGCCTGCTATGTTGTTTCCTTTGCTACTGTTTTAGCCTGATGTCGAATGCAGTAGATGATGTAGGCTTTATCGCTCTCTGTTTTAGCTTCCTTGGTTTCCTTTTCTGAACATTATTAGCATGGGAGATGATGCATGACTTGTTATTTTGCTTCAGGCTTGGTTTCTTTAATTAAATCGGAGGAAAACCCCCTCTTTTAATCAAAAGAAAAAGAAACACCATGCAAAGAACCTCACCAGACGAACCGGCCATAGAAAATCTGTCAGCACCGGATCCGGCTTGCCTGCTCCCTCCCCATGCTCCGATCCATGACTTGTTATTTTAAGGGGGTGAGACCGGACTTTATTTTGTTCCAATCAAATCATGCCACGTATGCGGGAGCACGGATGGGCGCACCCTGGGCGAGCAGGCAAGTCTCGTCTGTCAGCACCCAACCAGCTCAGCGACGCACTCACACACACGCAGCTAGATGATGCCCCACCAACCATCCAGTAGTTCCACACTACATTAACGGCAGCAGCCCCACCTACCAAAGCGAAGCTGCAGGTAGCGTGAGCGTCGCCCGAAACAGCCACGCATAAACTTGGAAGAGATACCCGAGCCGTGTGCTTATGATAAAGAGGTAAAAGCACTAGGAGTCCTACAACTTGCTCTCAATGTGATAGTTTAGTCCTACAACTTGAAAAATGACCCTACCCAGTCCCTGAACTTGCTCAAGATGTGCAAAACTAGTCCTGGCGAATCAGAGAGCGCCATGTGGACTTGTGGGTGCGCACCCGGTCAGCCCATGTTGTTTTGCAAATAACCCCATGGAGTTGCTCTCAATCAACCCGCACTACCAGCACCAGAGCACCTGAATTTATTAACCGCATTTAATCTATCGAGGGGGGAACTCCTGTGGCCTATTGCAACTCATTCTTCTCCATCCTTGTCTCTGTCGGCGCTGGAGCGGCCGTTGCTGACGTCAGCAACAATGGCTGCCTCGCCGGAGCAGTTCTGCGGAGATGTGCCGCCTCCGTCGGCTCATCTGGTCCGGCCGCCTGCAGTCATTCCTCCAGACTATGGTGAGCTCCTCCGAATTGCATCTTCTCTCTTTGTTCCGTTTCGTGATTGTGCCGGCGATAGTACGGCCTCGTACGGCGGATCCGTGCGCTTGGGGAAGCTGATTCAAGCTTGTTAGTTGCTTCGATCTAGCCAAGTGGCAATCCTATCAAGTGCGCTTGGGGTTATGAGCGATGCATTTAGTCTAGGGTTTACTCTTCGTCGTTATGGGTTTGGTGAAGAAGGTGTGGTTTTTGCATGAAGCTAGGGTTATGAGCTATGTTCTACTTCTTGTGTGAGATTGACATGTTGTGTTCTGTACTGTACATTGGGTTACCATGCTATGGTTTTGGTGAAGTAGATATAATAAATCTGAATGTGTAATTTATCTGAATTTGTTTTGCATGCAATACATGTTCAGTTAAGTATTACTGAATTTTTAACTGACTTTGTGTAGTTTATTTAAAGTTAACTGAATTTTGCACTGAATGTATCTACTTTTTGTATGCAGTACATGTTCAGTTAAGTTAACTATATTTTTAACTGAACTTGGGCAGTTCATGTTCAGTTAACCAAATTTTAACTGAATATCTCTCTTTTTGGTATGCAGTGTGTGACTCAGCAATGGGAAAGAGTGTTCACACTCCTTTCTTTACACTTGAGCTGGAACATGGTGGTCTTTTCTGTGGATCTATCACTGCCCCAGAGTATTATAACTCTTCTTTGGAGGTCCTTGACTATGTTGATGCTTGCACATTTTCATATGCAGTCTTAGAAGAACACCTAAAATGGTTGGGATATCCTGCCAATGAGCACATTATTTACTGGTGTTTACCTGAGAAAACACTTTCAGATGGCTTGGTGAGAATTAAGGGTGATGAGGATTTGCAGCATCTTATCACAGCTAGTGCTCAGCACAAAGTTCTTGCAATTATGGTTGACCATGCAGACTTCATCTGCAATTTCAGAGAAGATTTGATAATAAAGCTGCCATCTATTGTAAACCATGTCAGAATGGGCAACTCAATTGTTGGTGCAAGCAGTGCATCATGTGGTCAGAGCATTATTTCAGTGAATGTTGAAGATCCAATTTCAGAGGTTGCAGTTGATGGGACAGCAGAAGATGATGTTCTGACAGATTTGCTTAATTCTGTTGCTGACCCAAATTTGCTGACATATTGTGCAGAGCCTGACCTGTTTATAAGTGCAGAGCAAGACCTCCTTAATTGTGCACAGCCATACCAGGTTAATGTTGCAGAGACAAATGTGATCGTTGCTGCTGCAGATCCAATTTGCAACCTGAAAATGATGTGCTGTCAGATTCAGATTTCAGTGACAGTGATTATGAAATAGATGATGGAGATGATGATCTTTATGAAGAAAACATTGACTTTGATGTTGATGAAGAGGCCGAGCAAGAGGAGGTAGAGGTTGAGCCTAACTATGTCCTTGAAGATGAAGATCTCAACCTCTCCACACAAGCACAAGATCAATTGAAGTACAAATTCAGAGCTTTCAATTCCAAGGTGGACATGAAATCCCCTGTTTTTAAACTAGGTATGGTATTTGCTGATGTGGTTGAGTTGAGTAAAGCTCTCAAGGCCTATTCAATAAGGAACAGAGTGCAGATCAAGAAGCTTAAAAATGACAAGATCAGATTGGAGGCAGTTTGTCAGGGTGGTGGTTGCCCATGGGTGCTTAGGGCTGGAAATGACAACAGGACTGGAGGTTTTGTCATCAAGGCATATAATGGATTGCATAAGTGCCAGAAGAAGTGGAAGTTAAAGGATATGACAGCAAAATTCCTATGCAACTTTTTCATTGATGAGTTCAGAGATGACCAGAAGATGTCCATTGGAACATTTTCAAGGAAAATAACAAAGGAATTCAATGTTACTCCTAATAGATGGAAGCTTGCTAGGTGTCGGTGTCAAAACCGGCGGATCTCGGGTAGGGGGTCCCAAACTGTGCGTCAAGGCCGGATGGTAACAGGAGACAAGGGACAAGATGTTTTTTACCCAGGTTCGGGCCCTCTCGATGGAGGTAATACCCTACTCCTGCTTGATTAGTATTGATGATATGGGTAGTACAAGAGTAGATCTACCACAAGATCAAGGAGGCTAAACCCTAGAAGCTGGCCTATGGTATGATTGTTGTGTATGGAGTTGATTGCCTACGGACTACAACCCTCCAGTTTATATAGACACCGGATAGGGTTAGGGTTACATAGAGTCGGTTACAATGGTAGGAGATCTTGAATATCCGCATCGCCAAGCTTGCCTTCCACGCCAAGGAAAGTCCCATCCGAACACGGGATGAAGTCTTCAATCTTGTATCTTCATAGTCCAGGAGTCCGGCTGAAGGTATATTCCGGCTACCTGAACACCCCCTAATCCAGGACTCCCTCAGTAGCCCCCGAACCAGGCTTCAATGACGATGATGTTGGGGAACGTAGCAGAAATTCAAAATTTTCCTACGTGTCACCAAGATCTATCTATGGAGAGACCAGCAACGAGGGAAGGAGAGTGCATCTACATACCCTTGTAGATCGCTAAGCGGAAGCGTTCAAGAGAACGGGGTTGATGGAGTCGTACTCGTCGTGATCCAAATCACCGATGACCAAGTGCCGAACGGACGGCACCTCCGCGTTCAACACACGTACAGCCCGGTGACGTCTCCCATGCCTTGATCTAGCAAGGAGAGAGGGAGAGGTTGAGGAAGACTCCATCCAGCAGCAGCACAACGGCATGGTGGTGGTGGAGGAGCATGGCTATCCTGCAGGGCTTCGCCAAGCACCACAGAAGAGGAGGAAGAAGAGATGCAGGGCTGCACCAACGAGAGATTGAATCGCGTGTTATGGGCCGCCCTAGTCCTCACTATATATAGGGGAGAGGGAGGAGGGTGCGCCCCCTCTAGGGTTCCCACCCCTAGGGGGGCAGCAGCCCTAGATGGGAAACAAGGGGCGGCCAAGAGGGGAGAGAGGGAGGCGCCCCCTAGGGTGGGCCTTAGGCCCATCTAAGCCTAGGGTTTCCTCCTTTTTTCCTCCTAGCTGCCCCTTGGGCCTTGTGGGAGGCGCACCAGCCCACTCAGGGGCTGGTCCCTCACCACTCTTGGCCCATGCAAGCCTCCGGGGTGTTGGGGAACGTAGCAGAAATTCAAAATTTTCCTACGTATCACCAAGATCTATCTATGGAGAGACTAGCAACGAGGGGAAGGAGAGTGCATCTACATACCCTTGTAGATCGCTAAGCGGAAGCGTTCAAGTGAACGGGGTTGATGGAGTCGTACTCGTCGTGATTCAAATCACCGATGACCAAGTGCAGAACGGACGGCACCTCGGCGTTCAACACACGTACAGCCCGAAGACGTCTCCCACGCCTTGATCCAGCAAGGAGAGAGGGAGAGGTTGAGGAAGACTCCATCCAACAGCAGCACAACGGCATGGTGGTGGTGGAGGAGCGTGGCAATCCTGCAGGGCTTCGCCAAGCACCACGGGAGAGGAGAAGGACTTGGGAGAGAGGGAGGGTTGCACCAAAGGCAAAAGTGTGTCCAAGAGGCCCTCCTAACCCCACTATATATAGGGAGCCCAAGGGGGGGGTGCGCCATCCCTAGGAGATCCAATCTCCTAGGGGGCGGCGGCCAGGGGAGGTTTCCCTCCCCCCCCAAGGCACCTAGGAGGTGCCTTGCCTCCTTGGGACTCTTCCTTAGGGTTCCCCCTTCACCCTAGGCGCATGGGCCCTAGGGGAAGTGGCGCCCCAGCCCACTTTGGGCTGGATCCCTTCTCACTTCAGCCCATGGGACCCTCCGGGATAGGTGGCCCCACCCGGTGGGCCCCCGGGACCCTTCCGGTGGTCCCGGTACAATACCGATGACCCCGAAACTTGTCCCGATGGCCGAAATAGGACTTCCTATATATTAATCTTTACCTCCGGACCATTCTGGAACTCCTCGTGACGTCTGGGATCTCATCCGGGACTCCGAACAACATTCGGTAACCACATACAAACTTCCTTTATAACCCTAGCGTCATCGAACCTTAAGTGTGTAGACCCTACGGGTTCGGGAGACATGCAGACATGACCGAGACGTTCTCCGGTCAATAACCAACAGCGGGATCTGGATACCCATGTTGGCTCCCACATGTTCCACGATGATCTCATCAGATGAACAACGATGTCAAGGACTTAATCAATCCCGTATACAATTCCCTTTGTCTAGCGGTATTGTACTTGCCCGAGATTCGATCGTCGGTATCCCTATACCTTGTTCAATCTCGTTACCAGCAAGTCTCTTTACTCGTTCCGTAACACATCATCCCGTGATCAACTCCTTGGTCACATTGCGCATATGATGATGTCCTACCGAGTGGGCCCAGAGATACCTCTCCGCTTACACGGAGTGACAAATCCCAGTCTCGATTCGTGCCAACCCAACAGACACTTTCGGAGATACCTGTAATGCACCTTTATAGTCACCCAGTTACGTTGTGACGTTTGATACACCCAAAGCACTCCTACGGTATCCGGGAGTTGCACAATCTCATGGTCTAAGGAAATGATACTTGACATTAGAAAAGCTTTAGCATACGGACTACACGATCTAGTGCTATGCTTAGGATTGGGTCTTGTCCATCACATCATTCTCCTAATGATGTGATCCCGTTATCAACGACATCCAATGTCCATGGTCAGGAAACGTAACCATCTATTGATCAACGAGCTAGTCAACTAGAGGCTCACTAGGGACATGGTATTGTCTATGTATCCACACATGTATGTGAGTTTCCTATCAATACAATTATAGCATGGATAATAAACGATTATCATGAACAAGGAAATATATAATAATAACCAATTTATTATTGCCTCTAGGGCATATTTCCAACAGTCTCCCACTTGCACTAGAGTCAATAATCTAGTTCACATCGCCGTGTGATTAACATTCACAGGTCACATCACCATGTGACTAACACCCAAGAGTTTACTAGAGTCAGTAGTCTAGCTCACATCACTATGTGATTAACACTCAATGAGTTCTAGGTTTGATCATGTTGCTTGTGAGAGAGGTTTTAATCAATGGGTCTGAACCTTTCAGATCCGTGTGTGCTTTACAAATCTCTATGTCATCTCCTAGATGCAGCTACCATGCTCTATTTGGAGCTATTCCAAATAACTGTTCTACTATACGAATCCAGTTTACTACTCAGAATAATCTGGATTAGTGTCAAAGTTTGCATCGGCGTAACCCTTTACGACGAACTCTTTTACCACCTCCATAATCGAGAAAATCCCTTAGTCCACTAGTTACTAAGGATAACTTTGACCGCTGTCCTGTGATCCATTCATGGATCACTCTGGTACCCCTTGACTGACTCATGGCAAGGCACACTTCAGGTGCGGTACACAGCATAGCATACTGTAGAGCCTATGTCTTAAGCATAGGGGACGACCTTCGTCCTTTCTCTCTATTCTGCCGCGGTCGAGCTTTAAGTCTTAACTTCATACCTTACAACTCAGGCAAGAACTCCTTCTTTGACTGATCCATCTTGAACACCTTCAAGATCATGTCAAGGTATGTGCTCATTTGAAAGTACCATTAAGCGTTTTGATCTATCCTTATAGATCTTGATGCTCAATGCTCAAGTAGCTTAATGCAGGCTTTTCCATTGAAAAACACTTTTCAAATAACCCTATATGCTTTCCAGAAATTCTACGTCATTTCTGATCCATAATATGTCAACAACATATACTCATCAGAAATTCTATAGTGCTCCCACTCACTTCTTTGGAAATACAAGTTTCTCATAAACTTTGTATAAACCCAAAATCTTTGATCATCACCAAAGCATACATTCCAATTCCGATATGCTTACTCCAGTCCTTAGAAGGATTGCTGCAGCTTTGCATACTTATTAGCATCTTTCAGGATTGACAAAACCTTCCGGTTGTATCACATACAACCTTTCCTAAATAAAATCGTCAAGGAAACAATGTTTTGACATCCTATCTGCAAGATTTCATAAATAATGCAGTATTCGCTAATATAATTCCAACAGACTCTTAGCATCGCTATGAGTGAGAAAGTCTCATCGTAGTCAACTCCTTGAACTTGTCGGAAAACATCTTAACGACAAGTCGAGCTTTCTTAATGGTGACATTTACCATCATTGTCCGTCTTCCTTTTAAAATCCATCTGTACTCAACAGCCTTACGACCATCGAGCCATTCTGCCAAAGTCTACACTTTGTTTTCATACATGGATCCTCTCTCGGATTTTATGGCCTCGAGCCATTTATCGGAATCCAGGCCCACCATCGCTTCTCCATAGCTCGTAGGTTCATTGTTTTCTAGCAACATGACTTCCAAGATAGGACTACGTACCACTCTGAAGTAGTACGCATCCTTGTCATCCTACGAGGTTTGGTAGTGACTTGATCTGAAGTTTCATGATCACTACCATTAGCTTCCACTTCAATTGGTGTAGGTGCCACAGGAACAACTCTTTGTGCCCTGCTATACACTAGTTGAAGTAACGGTTCAATAACCTCATCAAGTCTCCACCATCCTCCCACTCAATTCTTTCGAGAGAAACTTTTCCTCGAGAAAGGACCTGATTCTAGAAACAATCCCTTATTGCTTTCGAATCTGAGACGGGAGGTATACCCAACTGTTTTTGGGTGTCCTATGAAGATGCATTTATCCGCTTTGGGTTCGAGCTTATCGGCCTGAAACTTTTTCACATAAGCGTCACAGCCCCAAACTTTTAAGAAATGACAGCTTAGGTTTCTCTCAACCATAGTTCATACGGTGTCGTCTCAACGGAATTACGTGGTGCCCTATTTAAAGTGAATGTGGTTGTCTCTAATGCCTAACCCATAAACTATTGTGGTAATTTGATAAGAGACATCATGGTATGCATCATATCCAATAGGGTGCAGTTATGATGTTCGGACACACCATCACACTATGGTGTTCCAGGCTGTATCAGTTGTGAAACAATTTCCACAATTTTTTGTCAAACTCGTAATTCAGATATTCATCTCTATGATCATATCATAGATCTTTTATCCTCTTGTCACGATGATCTTTTAACTTCACCCTGAAATTACTTGAACCTTTCAATAATTCAGACTCGTGATTCATCAAGTAAATATACTCAACATCTACTCAAATCATCTGTGAAGTAAGAACATAACGATATCCACTACATGCCTCAGCATTCATTGGACTGCACACATCAAAATGTATTACTTCCAACAAGTTGCTTTACAGTTCCATTTTACTGAAACCGGGGCTTTCAGTCATCTTGCCCATGTGGTATGATTTGCATGTCTCAAGTGATTCAAAATCAAGTGAGTGCAAACGGTCCATTTGCATGGAGTTTATTCATGCATATACACCAATAGACATGGTTCGCATGTCTCAAACTTTTCAAAAACGAGTGAGCCCAAAGATCCATCAACATGGAGCTTCTTCATGCGTTTTTTCCCGATATGACTTACATGGCAATGCCACAAGTAGGTGGTACTATCATTACTATCTTTTGGCATGAACATGTGTATCACTACGATCGAGATTCAATAAACCATTCATTTTAGGCGTAAGACCATTGAAGGTATTATTCAAATAAACAGAGTAACCATTATTCTCCTTAAATGAATAACCGTATTGCGATAGACATAATCCAATCATGTCTATGCTCAACGCAAACACCAATCTCGATGGTAGAGGGAGCATGCGATGCTTGATCATATCAACATTGGAAACACTTCCAACACATATCGTCAGCTCACCTTTAGCTAGTCTCCGTTTGTTCCGTAGCTTTTATTTCGAGTTACTAACACTTAGCAACCGAACCGGTATCTAATACCCTGGTGCTACTAGGAGTACTAGTAAAGTACACATCAACACAATGTATATCCAATATACTTCTATCGACCTTGCTAGCCTTCTCATCTACCAAGTATCTAGGGTAATTCTACTCCAGTGGCTGTTCCCCTTATTACAGAAGCACTTAGTCTCGGGTTTGGGTTCAACCTTGGGTTTCTTCACTAGAGCAGCAGCTAAATTGTCGTTTCATGAAGTATCCCTTTGTTCCCTTGCCCTTCTTGAAACTAGTGGTTTCACCAACCATCAACAATTGATGCTCCTTCTTGATTTCTACTTTCGTGGTGTCAAACATCGCGAATATCTCAAGGATCATCATATATGTCCCTGATATGTCATAGTTCATCATGAAGCTCTAGCAGCTTGGTGGTAATGACTTTGGAGAACCATCACTATTTCATCTGGAAGATCAACTCCCACTCGATTCAAATGATTGTTGTATTCAGACAATCTGAGCACAAGCTCAACAATTGAGCTTTTCTCCTTAGTTTGCAGGCTAAGAAAATCGTCGGAGGTCTTATACCTCTTGACGTGGGCACGAGCCTGAAATCCCAATTTCAGCCCTCAAAACATCTCATATGTTTCGCGATGTTTCAAAAAACATCTTTGGTGCCTCAACTCTAAACCGTTTAACTGAACTATCACGTAGTTATCAAAATGTGTATGTCAGATGTTCGCAACATCCACAGACAACGTTCGAGGTTTAGCACACTGAGCGGTGCATTAAGGACATAAGCCTTCTATGAAGCAATGAGGACAATCCTCAGTTTACGGACCTAGTCCCGCATAATTGCTACTATCAACTTTCAACTAATTTTTCTCTAGGAACATAACTAAACAGTAGAACTAAAGCGCGAGCTACGACATAATTTGCAAAATCCTTTTGACTATGTTCAAGATAATTAAGTTCATCTTATGAACTCCCACTTAGATAGACATCCCTCTAGTCATCTAAGTGATTACATGATCCGAGTCAACTAGGTCGTGTCCGATCTGTGCGTGAGACGGACTAGTCAACGTCGGTGAACATCTTCATGCTGATCGTATCTTCTATACGACTCATGCTCGACCTTTCGGTCTTCTGTGTTCCGAGGCCATGTCTGTACATGCTAGGCTCGTCAAGTTAACCCTAAGTGTTTTTGCATGTGTAAAACTGTCTTACACCCATTGTATGTGAACGTAAGGATCCATCACACCCGATTAACACGTGGTGCTTAGAAACGACGAAATGTAGCAATGGTGCACAGTTAGGGGAGAACACTTCTTGAAATTTTAATGAGGGATCATCTTATTTACTACCGTCGTTCTAAGCAAATAAGATGTATAAACATGATAAACATCACATGCAATCAAATAATAGTGACATGATATGGCCAATATCATATAGCTCCTTTGATCTCCATCTTGGGGCTCCATGATCATCTTGTCACCGGCATGACACCATGATCTCCATCATCATGATCTCCATCATCGTGTCTTCTTGAAGTTGTCTCGTCATCGACATGCAAGTCGTGATTCCCTTGACAAGAACATGATCAATCTCATACATCACATATATCATTCATCACATCCTTTTGGCCATATCACATCACATAGCATACCCTGCAAAAACAAGTTAGACGTCCTCTAATTGTTGTTTGCATGTTTTACGTGGCTGCTATGGGTTTCTAGCAAGAACGTTTCTTACCTACGCAAAAACCACAACGTGATATGCCAATTGCTATTTACCCTTCATAAGGACCCTTTTCATCGAATCCGATCCGACTAAAGTGGGAGAGACAGACACCCGCCAGCCACCTTATGCAACTAGTGCATGTCAGTCGGTAGAACCAGTCTCACGTAAGAGTACGTGTAAGGTCGGTCCGGGCCGCTTCATCCCACAATGCCGACGAATCAAGATTGGACTAGTAATGGTAAGCATATTGAACAAAATCAACGCCCACAACTACTTTGTGTTCTACTCGTGCATAGAAACTACGCATAAACCTAGCTCATGATGCCACTGTTGGGGAACGTAGCAGAAATTCAAAATTTTCCTACGTGTCACTAAGATCTATCTATGGAGAGACCAGCAACGAGGGAAGGAGAGTGCATCTACATACCCTTGTAGATCGCTAAGCGGAAGTGTTCAAGAGAACGGGGTTGATGGAGTCATACTCGTCGTGATCCAAATCACCGATGACCAAGTGCCGAACGGACGGCACCTCCGCGTTCAACACACGTACAGCCCGGTGACGTCTCCCATGCCTTGATCCAGCAAGGAGAGAGGGAGAGGTTGAGGAAGACTCCATCCAGCAGCAGCACAACGTCGTGGTGGTGGTGGAGGAGCGTGGCTATCCTGCAGGGCTTCGCCAAGCACCACAGAAGAGGAGGAAGAAGAGATGCAGGGCTGCACCAACGAGAGATCGAATCGCGTGTTATGGGCAGCCCTAGGCCTCACTATATATAGGGGAGAGGGAGGAGGGTGCGCCCCCTCTAGGGTTCCCACCCCTAGGGGGGCGGCAGCCCTAGATGGGAAACAAGGGGTGGCCAAGAGGGGAGAGAGGGAGGCGCCCCCTAGGGTGGGCCTTAGGCCCATCTAAGCCTAGGGTTTCCTCCTTTTTTCCTCCTAGCTGCCCCTTGGGCCTTGTGGGAGGCGCACCAGCCCACTCAGGGGCTGGTCCCTCACCACTCTTGGCCCATGCAAGCCTCCGGGGTTGGTGGCCCCACTTGGTGGACCCCCGGGACCCTCCCGGTGGTCCCGGTACATTACCGATAAACCCCGAAACTCTTCCGGTGAGCAAAACAGGACTTCCCATATATAAATCTTTACCTCCGGACCATTCCGGAACTCCTCGTGACGTCCGGGATCTCATCCGGAACTCCGAAAAACATTCGGTAACCACATACAAACTTCCTTTACAACCCTAGCATCATCGAACCTTAAGTGTGTAGACCCTACGGGTTCGGGAGACATGCAGACATGACCGAGACGTTCTCCGGTCAATAACCAACAGCGGGATCTAGATACCCATGTTGGCTCCCACATGTTCTATGATGATCTCATCGGATGAACCACGATGTCAAGGACTTAATCAATCCCGTATACAATTCCCTTTGTCTAGTGGTATTGTACTTGCCCAAGATTCGATCGTCGGTATACCGATACCTTGTTCAATCTCGTTACCGGCAAGTCTCTTTACTCGTTCCGTAACACATCATCCCGTGATCAACTCCTTGATCACATTGTGCACATTATGATGATGTCCTACTGAGTGGGCCCATAGATACCTCTCCGTCACACAGAGTGACAAATCCCAGTCTCGATTCGTGCCAACCCAACAGACACTTTTGGAGATACCTGTAGTGCACCTTTATAGTCACCCAGTTACATTGTGACATTTGGTACACCCAAAGCATTCCTACGATATCTGGGAGTTGCACAATCTCATGATCTAAGGAAATGATACTTGACATTAGAAAATCTTTAGCATACGAACTACACGATCTTTGTGCTATGCTTAGGATTGGGTCTTGTCCATCACATCATTCTCCTAATGATGTGATCCTGTTATCAATGACATCCAATGTCCATGGTCAGGAAACTGTAACCATCTATTGATCAACGAGCTAGTCAACTAGAGGCTTACTAGGGACATGGTGTTGTCTATGTATCCACACATGTATCTGAGTTTCCTATCAATACAATTCTAGCATGGATAATAAACGATTATCATGAACAAGGAAATATAATAATAACTTATTTATTATTGCCTCTAGGGCATATTTCCAACAGATGAGTCCGGCGCGCAGATTGTTCGGCATTGCAAGGCGGGTTCCTCTCCAAATCTTGTGTACCTGTAGGAATAATGTATGATTTTTGTAATGTAGTGCTCCTCGGCTTCCACGCCCAATAATGGCCGTCTTCCACGTGTTCAAACGAATGCGAAAAGCCGGGGTGTTTTTACATCCACACCCCTAGCCGTATAAACGAGCCGCCTATTTAACGGGATGGGGATTTAGGTCCAAACCACATCTTCTCCTTTCCGCGAGTTATCATCAGAGCGCTTCCAGCAAAGGTCCATTCCAACATGACCAGCCGTCACAGCTCCTCCCCTTGCCCCTCCGGTCCCAAACCCGGGGACTGGGAGAGTTGCACCATCACGCATAGCGAGTTAGCGTCACTTCAGGCCAAGGCATTTCTCCCTCAGGCATACATGGTCCCGGTCCGAGCCGGTCTCGCCACCTATAATGGTGGAAAACAAGCGGAGAGCACCCCCAATCCTTCTAAAGGAGAGCGGGTGTGCCTCGTCCCCTATCTAATAAGGGGACTGGGATTCCCAATTCACCCATTTCTCCGCGGGCTTCTAGAGTTCTACGGCCTCCAGCTGCACAACCTCACGCCCGCCTCCGTATTGCATATTGAGGGTTTTGTCGCCCTTTGCGAGCTATTTTTAGGCGTTGAGGCTCATTTCACGCTGTGGAAGAGGTTATTCTGCCTGGTGCCCCGTTCTAAAGAGGGGTCTATATACCAAGTGGGCGGAGCCGAAGTATGGCGCATCGCCGGGACCGGATACCTATCCGGAACCCCGAAGAAGGCGTCCGAGGACTGGCCTTCGGAATGGTTTTATATAGATGACGTCCTGCTACCGGACCCTATCCGGGTCAGTCTCCCTGAGTTCAACAGTGCTCCATTGAAGAAACGCTTGAGCTGGCGTCCGCGGAGCTCTCAGAGAGAAAGCGACAGAGACATTGTTTACCTGATGGGCCGGATAAGACTGTTGGCTCATTCCGGACTAACCATGATTGGAGTCATGGCCGCATGCATTATGCGGGGGGTGCAGCCACTTCAATATAGAGGCCACCCCATGTGGGATTTCAACGGGGAGGATGACGCCACCCGTTACGGTCGTAAGGGGCCGGCTTCAGCTGCCGCCCTAGTAAAGATCTTATCCTCTTTGTACAAGGGAGAAAAGGAGGAATTCCTCCGCGTCAACCCGCAGGCCGGATTTACTATGTACGATCCTCCAAGTTGGGTAAGTGAACAACTGCGCTTGCCCGTTTGTTTTGTACTCCCACGGTTAGATATGTAGTCTAATGACTTCAATGCAGAAACTGCGACAGATGGTAAAGGATATAAACAGCCGCCCTCCACAACCCAAGGACCCAGAAAGGTCCCTCGATCCGGACTCCGAAGAGGATCCGGACATATCGGTGGAGCTTATCGACGGGGTGTTCCATCAGCTAAGCAAGGACAATACCTTGGTAGCCATCACGGCTGATTACCCAGGGTTAATCCCGGCCTCCCAGGTGACAGAAACCGGAGTCTCATTCCCTTGAGAGAGATTCCACTCTCACGTATTCCAGTGTTTCTGACGACAACCGTGTTTTGCAGGGGAGATTTTTGAGGCAGGAGGCCGAACCTGCGGCGGCTAGCCAACGAGGGGCCGCAGGGCCCTGTGGGGCAAAAAGGAATGTAGTCCGGACTGAGATGCCGGCACAAAGGTATAGCGCACCCTCTACTTCCCTGGTGTTATTCTGTCCGGGCATATTAACGTTCGTGCTATCTTCAGAATGAAGAGACCTCGCCGGACTATATCCGGAGAGGTTGCCAATCGCGCCTCCACCAGCCAGGCTCCAACGTCTGGCCAGGAAGCGGAGGCGAGCACAAGGCGCGCACCGGACGCTCCTCCGATGGAGGATGCGGACAGGCTGTCTGCCACAAATTCTGAAGTGGAGTGCCATGAACCACAGGCGTCGCCGGATAGTTCTACGCGACGCTTGCTTCTCCCAAGAGGCTTTAGATGCCTTTAATTCGGGAGATGCGTACCTCCGTGCCGCTCAAAATGGTTTAGCCAGAGCCACGGAGCAGTATGTAAAAGACATACGGGTAAGAAAATTTTGGTCAAATATATATATACCCGTAGCCCCCGAGACTTGAAACAGTTAGAGCAACTGATTTAAGGATCATTTAATATTCAGGTTCTTACAGAGAAGAATATTGTACTGTCCCAGGAGCTGGAAAAGTGCAAGGTCCAACTAGAGGCCGCACTAGCCGCAGCAGGGGAGTCCAAAGAGACCCCCTCAGGTAAGATACACTTTGAAAGATTAGTATTGTGCGGTGTGGGTGCAAATCTGACAAATCATGTTGCAGATGGCGCCGGACTCGATCCGGAAAAGCAACAACTCTTACGCCGGCTAAAGGCCGGTGAGAGTACGTTGACAAAGGTGAGGCGAGAGAAGAATGATCTTCAGGATGCCAACACCAGGCTGGACATCGAACTTAAAGATGTTCGTGGCCAGCTGTCGGACTCCACGAAGGAGAATCAGCGGCTTCGACGCGGCATATTTAGTAAGTGCTTGAACGAACTTTGAAAAAAGAGTTCGGCGAGGAAGTCGACTAACAGAGTAATGTCTGTAGGTATGCTCACAGGTTGTCCTGCAGAGGAGATGCCCGGTTCTACGGGTGACCTTCTTCCCGAACTCATGCAACTGCACGAGCGAATTCGGCAGGCGATGCGAGGTGTTGCCCAAGCCTTATGGCCTGCCCACTCCATGCCCGAGGGCCTTGGAGAGCTTGCGGAGAAGCTGAAGGGAGCTCGGCGGCGGTTCCGGTTGTGGAAGATATTGGCCTGCCGACAAGGCGCTAGGGAAGCCTGGGCCATGGTCAAGACCCGTTTTACGAAGTCTAACCCAAACCACATGGCCGAGGTCGGACCAGTGGGGCCTGACGGGAAGGAGATCCCTGTGAGCTTAGTATACGGCCAAGTAGAGTTGGCCGCGAAGTATTCCCAGCAGGACTGTAAATTAGACAGCCTGTTAGATGGTATAGAAGAGGAATACAATCAGTCAGAATGACTATGTAATTTTGAATTGACATGTGTAATGCCTTCTAGCCAGATTGTAGATCGTTTGTCGTTGCCGACCTTTTCGCTTCAACCTCGGGACCTGACGGTCCGGAGTGTGTCCGAATACCATAGCGGTTATATAAGAACCGTGGTGTGCGTGGAGACCAGGCGTAGGGGTCATTAGTGCTTTATCAGACAAGTGCCCAACTAGTTATGTTATATTACATGGTTAGTAAGAAACATCTTCCAGAGAGAATAGTTCCGTTAGGGGTTCCTTTCGCTGGGAGGCATGCCCTAAAGTGCATGTCCGGACTGCGTAAAAAGACGCAGAAAAAAGCATCTGGGGGCGCATAGAATGAGTAAAAAGATCATCTTTTATCTCACCGACCGAATATTCCCTTAAGAACGCTAGCTTTCGGCTTCACCCAGTCTGAGGTACACATCCGGCTGACCCAGCAGTAACAATCGCAGAGGTGCTCCCTTTACCGCCTAGCCGAACAATCGGGAACGTAGGGGTAAGCACAGGAGCCAGGCAACCCAGCTTGGCCAAAACTTGAGTCATATCGATGCATATAATGGTGAAAAAAAGGGGTACATGCAGAAGTTTGACGCATGTGTTGGGCGTGAAGCCCGTATAAATAAGCTTCTGTTAAAGAAGCCCCCAGGTTTAATGAGCGCGAGTGGCGCGTCACTAGATGAGTCTTTAAGGGCTATAAAAGAAAAGAGGGGAAGGAGAGAAATGTAAGACAGAAAAATGCAAAAAATGGACAGAGGAAGGAGACGAACACAGAGTCCGGCGCTAGGCATAGAATCTTCGGAGACGGGTGGCGTTCCACAGGTTCGGCTCGAGTCGGTTATCCGACGCATCTTGCAGGCGGTACACCCCGCCAGTCAGGACTTGGTCGATTATGAATGGACCTTCCCACTTGGGCTCGAGTTTGTCCTTTTTCTTATCCGGCAGGCGTAGAACTAGTTCGCCAACATTGTAATTTTTGGCCCGTACTTCTCTGCTTTGATATCTTCGGGCCTGCTGTTGATAAAATGCGGAACGGGCTTTTGCCACGTCACGCTCCTCCTCCAGGGCGTCCAAGTTATCCTGCCGATCGAGCTCGGCTTCTCTTTCTTCGTACATGCGCACTCTAGGTGAGTCGTGAATTATGTCGCAGGGCAGAACTGCCTCTGCGCCGTACACCATAAAAATGGTGTGTATCCGGTGGTGCGATTTTGCGTGGTCCGCAGCCCCCATAGCACGGAGTCGAGCTCCTCTACCCAGTGCGTGTTAGATTCCTTGAGGGACCGCACCAGTCTGAGTTTAATGCCGCTCATGATAAGACCATTTGCACGTTCGACCTGGCCGTTGGTTTGTGGGTGATAGACGGAAGCATAATCGAGCTTGATGCCCATGTTTTTGCACCAGAGTTTTACCTCGTCGGCGGTAAAGTTTGTACCGTTATCGGTTATGATGCTGTGGGGGACGCCATAACGGTGTACAACCCCGGATATGAAGTCTATCACAGGTCCGGATTCGGCCATTTTAACAGGCTTCGCTTCTATCCATTTGGTGAATTTATCCACCATGACCAGTAAGTATTTTTTCCTATTGGTCCCACCTTTAAGGGGTCCAACCATGTCAAGCCCCCAGACCGCAAAAGGCCAGGTGATGGGTATAGTTTGGAGTGCAGTGGGTGGCATATGGCTTTGGTTGGCAAAAAGTTGGCAACCAGCGCATCGTTGGACTAGGTCCTGAGCGTCTGCCTGGGCCGTCGGCCAATAAAAGCTTGTACGGAAAGCCTTGCTAACAAGGGACCGAGCAGCGGCATGGTGACCACCGAGTCCGGCATGAATTTCAGCCAGAAGGTTCCGCCCTTCCTCTTCGGAGATGCACCTTTGAAGGACTCCGGTAGTGCTTTTCTTATAAAGCTCTCCCTCATGGACTCTATAGGCTTTAGATCGCCGCACTATGCAACGGGCCTCGTTTTGGTCCTCCGGGAGTTCCTGCCTAGTAAGGTAGGCTAGGAATGGTTCTGTCCACGGGGCGATGACCGCCATTATTACGTGGGCTGAAGGTGTAATTTCATTGGCAGAGCCTCCAATTGTGTCAGATTGTTCGGCATCGAGTGGTGCGGCTGGGTCCGGGCTGTTATTTGCGGGTTCCCCCTCCCATGCTACGGATGGCTTGAACAATCTTTCCAAAAAGATGTTGGGGGGGGGCTGCATCGCGTCTTGCTCCGATGTGTGCCAGGACGTCCGCTGCTTGATTGTTTTCTCGAGCTATATGGTGAAACTCCAGCCCTTCGAACCGAGCTGACATTTTTAGGACGGCGTTGCGGTAAGCTGCCATTTTTGGGTCCTTGGCGTCGAAGTCTCCATTTATTTGGGATATCGCGAGGTTTGAATCCCCGCGTACCTCTAGGCGCTGGATACCCATGGATACTGCTATCCGGAGGCCATGTAGGAGGGCCTCATATTCGGCTGCATTGTTGGAATCCATGTACATGATCTGGAGCACATATTGGACTGTGTCTCCTGTGGGGGACGTCAGGACGACGCCAGCCCCAAGTCCGGCCAACATTTTGGAGCCGTCGAAATGCATAATCCAGTTTGAATATGTGTCGTACTCTTTAGGGAGCTCGGCCTCCGTCCATTCTGCGATGAAGTCGGCCAAAACTTGCGATTTAATAGCTCGCCATGGCTTATAGGTTATATCGAACGGGAGAAGCTCGATGGCCCATTTTGCAATCCGGCCCGTTGCGTCGCGGTTGTTGATAATATCGTTGAGTGGTACTTCCGAGGCTACTGTTATGGAACACTCTTGAAAGTAGTGTCGTAGCTTCCGGGATGCCATGAATACCGCGTATGCAATCTTTTGATAATGTGGGTACCGTGATTTGCATGGAGTGAGGACGGTGGATACGTAGTAGACCGGCCTTTGAAGGGGGAATTTGTGTCCATCCGTTTCCCGCTCGACAACGAGTACTGCGCTGACAACTTGATGTGTTGCTGCAATGTACAATAACATTGGTTCACCGGTGTTCGGCACGGCCAGGACTGGGTTTGTTGCCAATATGGCTTTTATTTCATCAAGTCCGGCCGTGGCGGCCTCCGTCCACTCGAAGTGTTTGGTGTGCCGAAGGAGGCGATAGAGGGGTAGTGCCTTTTCTCCCAAGCGGGAGATGAAGCGGCTTAAAGCCGCCACGCATCCGGTTAATTTTTGTATTTGTTTGAGTTCCTTTGGGATATCCAATTGTGACAAAGCTCGGATCTTGGCTGGATTTGCTTCAATTCCTCTACCGGATACAATGAAGCCCAAGAGCTTTCCGGCTGGAACGCCGAAGACGCATTTTTCCGGGTTGAGCTTGATGTCATATTTTCGGAGGTTATCGAATGTAAGCCTCAAGTCGTCTACTAGAGATTCGACATGTCTTGATTTGACGACCACATCGTCCACATACGCCTCCACTGTTTTGCCGATCTGATTTGCCAGACATGTCTAGATCATGCGCTGATATGTTGCGCCGGCGTTTTTTAGCCTGAAGGGCATTGTGTTGAAGCAGAATGGGCTGTATGGTGTGATGAATGCTGTTGCAGCTTGGTCTGATTCTGCCATCTTGGTTTGATGGTAACCGGAGTATGCGTCAAGGAAACACAACAAATCGTGTCCTGCGGTGGCATCGATAATTTGGTCGATGCGGGGGAGGGGGAAGGGATCCTTTGGGCAAGCCTTGTTAAGGTCTTTAAAGTCGACACACAGGCGCCAGGATTTGTCCTTCTTTGGTACCATCACCAGGTTTGCTAGCCAGTCCGGATGTTTTATGTCTCTCATGAATCCGGCCTCCAATAGCTTGGCTAGCTCCTCTCCCATAGCCTATCTCTTGGGTTCGGAAAAACGCCGAAGGGCTTGTTTGACAGGTTTAAATCCTTTTAGGATATTTAAGCTGTGTTCGGCCAGCCTGCGTGGGATCCCTGGCATGTCTGAAGGGTGCCAGGCGAAGATGTCCCAGTTCTCTCGTAGGAACTCTCGTAGTGCGGCATCTGCATCAGGGTTCAGTCGTGCCCCGATTGAAGCTGTTTTATTGGGGTCCGTTAGATGGACCTGGAATTTGACTATTTCGTCGGCTGGCTTGAAGGATGTGGATTTGGATCTCTTATCGAGTATCACATCATCCCTGTTAACCGTGGAGCGCAGCGCAGTCAGTTCCTCGGCCACTAAGGCTTCGGATAGCGCCTCAAGGGCTAATGCGGTCGTCTTGTTTTCGGCGCGGAGTGCTATGTCCGGATCACTAGCTAGAGTGATAATTCCATTCGGCCCGGGCATCTTAAGCTTCATGTGCCCGTAATGGGGTATTGCTTGGAAGATTGTGAATGCTTCTCGCCCTAGTAAAGCGTTATATCCGCTCTTAAACGGGGCCACCTGAAACGTGACTTCTTCGGACCTGTAATTATCCGGCGTGCCGAACACCACATCTAGTGTGATTTTTCCTGTGCAGCGCGCTTCCCGACTGGGGATTATTCCTCTAAAGGTTGTGCTGCTTCGCTCGATGCGGTTCCATTCTATTTCCATTTTTTGAAGGGTTTCCTCATAAATGAGGTTCAGTCCGCTGCCTCCATCCATGAGCACCTTGGTGAGGCGAAAGCCGTCCACTATGGGACTGAGGACCAATGCGGCTGGTGCTCGGGCTGTTCGGAATCTAGGTTCATCACTTGCGTTGAAGGTAATAGCAGTGTCGCTCCATGGATTTATTGTTGCAACTTGATAGACTTCGGCGAGGCTGCGGAGTGTTCTTTTTCGCATATTGTTTGATGCGAAAGTCTCGAAGACTGTGAGAACGGTACTGGTGTCCTCTGGCTGGCTTTCTGTGGCCTCCAGAATTAAGAGGTCCTCGCCAATTTTGGCCACCTGCTGGAGTATCCAACATGCTCTAAGGCTGTGAGTTGGTGTGGCGTCCTCTGTACTATGAATTCTACAGGGTCCATCAAGCCACCTTCCCAGTACGGTTCCATGCCCTGTAGAGGGTTTTGGTTTTTTGGTGTTTATCCCGGGTGTCCTATGATGATGCACCCTCTTAGTTCGGACGGGATTACTATTCAAGGCCGGATTATCCCAAAACTTTATTTCGGTTTTCCAGGCGCTTTCCATCGCACAGTATTTTTGTACTATGGACGCCAAGTCAGCGAAGCGTGTAATATCACGACGACTTACGGCGTTAAGGATTCCCTCGTCCGTGCAATTACTGCAGAAAATTGAGATTGCGTCTCCCTCGCGGCAATCCTTTATCCTGTTCATAACCAGGAGGAATCTGGCCCAGTAATGATGTACTGTTTCCTCGGGCCTCTGCCTGATTTGGGAGAGATCGCTTATGTTCGGGTGGGCGGGTGTCGTTGAAACTGAAACCTCACCCAATCCAAGATTCGGAGGCCGAAGAGTTTCCGAACTCTGAAGTTCGGATTCTTGGATGTTGTCCAACGAATCTAGCCCGTTGCCTGATCCTAAGCTCAGGTCTTGAGTTACATCCTCCTCTCCGTGGGTATCCGGCTTGGAGGAGTCGGGAATTCGGACGTAGCTAGTCCTTAAAATAGATGAAGGGTCGCCGCACTGCGCCTCTACCACGGCAACGTGGTGAGTGACTTGGGGAGAGTTAATTTCTCTTAGATCGGGTTTAAGCCCAACCTGGTCGTAATCCATAGCGACCCCCAGGGCGGCGATGCGATCCAAGAGCTCGTTTACGGAAGAGAGCTCCATTGGATCTAGCTGCTCGACGAGCTCCGAGCTGACGTGTAGGTTGCTTTTGATGACCCGAGAGGTCACCGTCGGCGCAACAGTCGAACAGGCGGTCATGAGGAAACCACCTAGCCGGAGGGTTTGGCCGACAGCCAAGGCTCCCTTAGCAACGGCACCGTCTTTAAAGACGGGAGGAGGCATCCTTCCTGATTGTGACGGCACAGAGGAACTCTCAATGAAAGCACCAATGTCGGTGTCAAAACCGGCGGATCTCGGGTAGGGGGTCCCGAACTGTGCGTCAAGGCCGGATGGTAACAGGAGACAAGGGACAAGATGTTTTTTACCCAGGTTCGGGCCCTCTCGATGGAGGTAATACCCTACTCCTGCTTGATTAGTATTGATGATATGGGTAGTACAAGAGTAGATCTACCACGAGATCAAGGAGGCTAAACCCTAGAAGCTAGCCTATGGTATGATTGTTGTGTATGGAGTTGATTGCCTACGGACTACAACCCTCCGGTTTATATAGACACCGGATAGGGTTAGGGTTACATAGAGTCGGTTACAATGGTAGGAGATCTTGAATATCCGCATCGCCAAGCTTGCCTTCCACGCTAAGGAAAGTCCCATCCGGACACGGGACGAAGTCTTCAATCTTGTATCTTCATACTCCAGGAGTCCGGCTGAAGGTATAGTCCGGCTACCCGAACACCCCCTAATCCAGGACTCCCTCACTAGGGCTAGGAAGCAAGCACTTAAGGAGATACATGGTGATGAGGAAGAGCAGTTCAACAGGCTATGGGATTATGGGCATGAGCTAAGGAGCAAAAACCCTGGGTCTACATTTCTGCTAACAACTACACTTGTCAAAGATACAAAATTTCCAATGGGCAGAAAATGTTTGAAAACATTATATTGGTCATATGATGCTTGTAAGAGAGGATGGCTAAAGGGCTGCAGGCCTATTCTCTTTATCTACATGAATTCTGTATCCAGATGAATAAGCTTTCATGTGATGCAATGTAATAAATCCTAGTTCCTCCTTCTATGATATGTGATGCAGTGTATGGAATGTATGAAGTAACTTAATGAAATCCTGCATCTACCATTCTGTGATCCAAAATACCAGTGTATGCAACTTTCAGATAACTGAACAAATAACAGTTAACTGAACCATATTCAGTTAACATTGTATAGCAAACTTCAGTTAACTGCAAAAACAATCTTATACAAAAAAATTGATAAAATTTCATTGTATATATATATATATATAACCCTGTTCAAGAAATCATCCGATTAACCAGTTAACTTGCTGATTAATCCCTACTCGTAGGGTCACCGAGTAGTCGATTACCCGATTAATCACCCGAGTAATTGATTAAATGGCCGATTAACTTGCCGATTAGCCTATTAATCCCCTACTCGCCAGCCAACCGAGCAGCTACCAGTTAACGATTTCCTCAACAATGTAAAAAACACTGAACTGACATAACAAATCAGTAAACTGACATAACAAATCAGTAAACTGAAACAATGTTCAGTTAACCAAAGAAATACTCACTTCACTGAATCTACATTCAGATAACTGAATAATAGTTAAGTTCAACAGAAAAGCAATTCAGTTAACTGGCAGAGCATTGATAATCCAAATTCACTTAACCAAATTCAGATAACGTAGTGCATGCTTGTTGATTGCAGCAAATAGTACAGTGCATCTGGATACAGGGCATCAAAGATAACCCAAATTAACTAAACAAGTCCACTGATAATTATTAACTAAACAAGTCCAGATGATCACTCAAATTCATCTAGCAGCTCCCTAACCTTCCTTATCTTGCACTTGGTGTCCTCTTTATGCTTGAACAAGTCACCAATCATATACTCTAGCTTCTTAATCTCTTTCTTCAACACATCCCTTTCTTCCTTCAATTTTTCCCTCTCTTGCTTCATCTCATCCCTCTCTTTCTCTGCCTTAGCCCTGACCACCTGATGAATGTTGGTCACTGATTTGTCAGCCATTCTCTTCTTCTCAAGTTCTAGCTTTAGGTCAGACAGAGCTAGCCTTGTGTTGCCCAATTCAGTAATTGCCTGCTCTTTGTCAGACACCATCTTAGCAAAATCAAGTTTAAAAAACCTCAGGTCTTTTTCCATGGCTTCCTTCTCTTTCACAACCCTAACATTTTCTTCAGCCTGAACAACAGCTTGCCTAATCCTGGATGTGACCTCATCTTCATACATGCCCCAGATCCTAGCTAGACTGGTCCTCAATTGTGGAGGCCACTCTGGGTCAACCCAATGCACATAGGGGCATTTAGGCCCATCCTAAAATTGGTGAGGAAATGCATAATTCAGTTAACTAAAGAAAACACTGAATCAAAATGCAGTTAACTGGACAAAACTAAGTTAACTGAATCAAAATTCAGTTAACTCACTGAATCAAGTTTCAGTAAAACATGTTTGTTTGCACAAAAATACATATTTGAACAACTAAAATAAACTAAATGGCACAAAATGGCACAACAGATCAAGTTCAATATCAAATGAACTAGTACTACAGCACTACCATCTCAATCTACAACTACCAACATGTACTAACCTTTTGTGCACAACCCAGAAATCTTCTTCCACTGTCAACAGACTCAAATGCAACAAACTTCTCACACACTGCTTGGTGCTCACACCTATTAGGTAGATCTGCAGCAAGGCCTGCCCAATCGGTGCTCTCAATGGTGCGAGGACCCTAAAACAAAATCTGGTAAGAAATCACATTTTTCAGAAACCCTAGATGCTCATTTGAACCTGGACAGGATCTCACCCGACTGGTGACTTCGTCGCCACTTGACGCGTGCGAGCTCGATCCGGAATCACTCCATGAAACCATGGCCGCTAGCTTGCTTGGCGGCTGCGGCGGGCTAGACGGCGGCGAAGAGCTGCGGCGTCGAGCAGAGGAGCAAAGCAAGAAAACAGAGAGGGGAGTGAGCTGCGGGTTGTCTGGATCGGGGGGGCCAGACCGTGGTCTCCTTTAATTAATTCAGGTGAAATGGTGGTAGTGCGGGTTGATTCCAAGCAACGGCAGGGGGGTCTTTGCAAAATGCGACGCGCTGACCGGGTGCGCACCCACGAGTCCACATGGCAAGCTCGGATTCGTCAAGACTTGATTTGCACATCTTGAGCAAGTTCAGGGACTGGGTAGGGTCATTTTTTAAGTTGTAGGACCAAACCATCACACTGAGAACAAGTTCTAGGACCCAGTGCTTTTAACTCTATAATAAACCTTATAAATTGAGAAATTCCTCTTCCCGCATCCCCGCCGCTGCCAACGGACGAAGAAGCCCAGCCCAGAAACGACCTAGTCATGGTAACCGTACCATCCCTCCTGCTCCTCCTCCTCCTCCTCCTCCCCTGCTGCCTCCTGCACCGCGCGGCCGCCCATGAGGGGCAGCTTCTCATCCGGATCAAGGGCGTGTGGGGCAACCCGCCCGTGCTGGCGGCATGGAACAGATCCAGCGACCACTGCACCTGGCCCTACGTGACCTGCGACGCTTCCTCCGGGCGGGTCACGAGCCTCTCCCTCGCCAACGCCGGCGTCGCCGGCCCGTTCCGGACGCCATCGGCGGCCTCTCCAGCCTCACCAGCCTCAACCTCTCCAACAACCACATCACCGGCGCCTTCCCGACCAGCGTCTACCGGTGCACTTCGCTCCGGCACCTCGATTTGTCACTTACCTGCCTCCACGGCGAGCTCCCCGCCGACATCGGCAACGGCGTGCCGCTGCTGCAGACGATGAACTTTTCAGGTAACCAGCTCTCTGGCGAGATCCCGAGGAGCGTAGCCAAGCTCCGCTTGCTGACGCACTTGGACCTGAGCAAGAATCAGCTCGCCGGCGAGATACCGGCTGAATTGGGCGCCATGCGGGTGCTCAACGCGCTTGACCTGTCGTCAAACAAGCTATCCGGCGACATACCGCCACCGCTTGCCAAGCTAAAGCTCAGCTCGCTCAACCTGTCATCCAACCAGCTCGACGGCCAAGTACCGGCAGGACTCGCCATCGCCACTTACGACCGCAGCTTCCTCGACAACCCCGGCCTCTGCCATGCCGGTTTGGGGCCAGGCTATCTCACCGGCGTGCCCTCCTGTGCTGCGGGAACACAAGCCGCCTCCTCCTCCGGGGGCGTCTCGCCGGCGTTCCGCACTGGCCTCCTGGTCGCTGCCGGCGCGCTCCTTGTGCTCATCGTTGCCTTAGTCTTCTTCCTCCACGACATCAGGAAAAGGAAGCGCGCGGCACAGGACGGTGGCTGGAAGATGACGTCTTTCCAGACCAATCTGGGCTTCGGGGAGGCAGACATACTCCGGGCGATTACCCGTGAGAATTTCGTCGGCAGCGGCGGGTCGGGACGCGTGTACCGCGTCGCGTTACCCGCGTACAACGGCAAGGACAGCGTCGTTGCCGTGAAAAGAATACGGAGCGCCGGGAAGGTGGAAGAGAGGCTGGAGCGCGAGTTCGAGTCGGAGGTCGGCATCCTCGGCGGCATCCGGCACAAGAACATCGTCAGGCTCCTGTGCTGCCTCTCGCACGCCGACTCCGCCGACAAGCTCCTCGTGTACGACTACATGGACAACGGCAGCCTCGACGGGTGGCTCCACAGGCGCGCTCTCCCCCACGGCGCCGGGCACTCCGCGTCGTCCGACGAGGGTTATTTGGACTGGCCCACGAGGATCAGAGTCGCCGTGGGCGCCGCGCAGGGGCTCTGCTACATGCACCACGAGTGCTCCCCGCCCATCGTTCACTGGAACGTCAAGACCAGCAACATCTTGCTGGACTCCGAGTTCCGAACCAAGGTCGCAGACTTCGGGGTGGCCACGATGCTGATGCAGGCCGGCACGCCCGACACCATGTCCGCCTTTGCCAGGTCGTTTGGCTACATAGCTCCAGGTAAGGAACCAAACCATCCCTGGTCGTCACTCGTCAGTAGCTAAATTTTCACACCTTCATATGCTGGCGTGCAGAGTGCGGTAACACGACGGGTGTGACGGAGAAGGTGGACGTGTACAGCTTCGGCGTGGTGCTCCTGGAGCTCACCACCGGGCGGGCGGCCCACGACGGCGGCGAGGACGGGTCCCTGGCGGAGTGGGCGCGGCACCGGCACGAGTCAGGAGGAAGCATCGACGGAGCCACAGATAGTCGCATCAGAAACGCGGGGTTCTCGGAGGAGATCGAATTCGTGTTCAGGCTAGGCGTGATGTGCACCAGCGCGTCTCCGTCGTCGCGGCCGACCATGAAGTACGTGCTGCAGAAGCTGCTCAGGTGCTCCGAGCAGACGCACAAGAAGGGCAAGGTGACTCCGCTCTTGCAGACGCTCCGGGAGTACACGAGTGACTTCGACAGCACTGTCTGAATCAAGGAGAGGAGAGCGTTGCAAGTCCAAACCTAGCTCCACATTCTTTTGATTGATTAGCCAGGTTAAAAAAAATCACCAGGAAAAAAACAGGTTAAAAAAAAGGATTCTTTGATTTACATTACCCACATTCCATGGTAGCTGCTCATGGTGGGTGTGTTCGAAAAAAAAACTGCTCATGGTAGAGGAGCCATTTTCAGTTTAGAAAAACTGAACATGTTATTGCATATATATAGTATGTGGATCACGAAACAGAAGAAATCATAAATGTTTCGATTATGTGATCATATATATACCACCCTCCTTATTCTGAATTATAGAAGATCAGATGCAGGCAGGTCTCCTCTGTTTGGTTCGCGACATGGCATCGCAACAGAAACTTGCAGGTTTAGGGAAAAAGAATTGGCAGGAACGGAGCGGCGTCATTCTAACCTCCGACTCCGTTTCCGCCTTCTCGCGGTTGCAAACGGAACTCATTGGCATAAGACTAGCTATCAGTGGAGAGAAATGGCAAAATAAGTGATCCAGGCGAAAGCAAGAAGCCGCGCCAGGAGCTCACTCCCTCTCCTTGGGACTACTCGACGACATTGTACTGGGAGTGTGAGGCCGCAAGAAGCGCGGCCCCGATGCCGGAGCCGTCGTTGGCCATCTTGACGACGACCGACGAGGCGGCCGCCTCCCCAAGCAGCTCCGCGAGCGTCGCCTCGACGCGGGAGCTGAACTTCTTGTAGTGCTCGTAGAGGCCGCCATCTATGGCGACGACGGTCCTTTGCTTCGGACTGCCGTCACTCGGCGCTCTGTCCCTGCCCAGCTTCTTCAGGATGCCGTATATGCCGGCGGCAGCCAGGCGCGCGCCTCTCTCCGCGACCTTGTCGCAGACGTGGAGGGTTATGTATCTTGCTTCCAGCGAAGTATCGGCAACCTAGATGTAAATTCAAGCATGTGACAAGTAGTCATTGGTTGTTGAAGGTCAGGTTTAGCAATATCCTCTTTTGAGTACGTGCATCATCATATTCATACATACCCCCAGGATATCCTTCAGCTTAGCACCAAGGTGTTTGAGATCATGTGAGGTGTCATGATGCATGGCTGACATATCCGGCGTCCTGCAATACCACAATTGAAAGTTACCACTTGCTTAATAAAGTTTCTACAGGTTAAGCACATTAGCTTCCTTCATTAACTGTGATTGATTGGAAAGAAGCACCAGCAATGAACACAAGCAGTTGCCTCTAAATTTTATGTTCATTAATAACAGTGCACACAAACTATGGAGACCAGACCTACCAAGCAAATACTGCCAAATCCCGAACTGTTAACCTATTGATTCATTAGTTTCATATGTACAATACAACCAAGAGTACAAAAATATACAGATAGAACCATAATAAATAACATAATTTAGAGTAAGCGTGTCGCACAATATAGATTATATTAAATTATATTATTATTATTTTCTATTAATAAAGCTAAAGATTCAATGGGTGGGACATGGAAGCGCACCTCAGTACAAAGAGTTTCTCCAATTTTGATGGAACAACATCACCAAATAAGGAAGCATCATGAGCCAGCCTAAGCAAGATCCTTCGCACAACCTCTCCAAGATACATGCCCGAAATCATTTTCTCATACATCTGAGGCAAAGAGCTAGACAAGATGACACACCCACACATAGCCAGGAATAACCAGAATAGACAAACCATACCTGCTCGCCGGGGTTCAAACTTTCAAAATCCAAGGCAATATCATAGTCAGAACGGGGAAGCTTGTCTGACTTGAAGTTTCCCCATTCCATGTTGATGACCTGCAGCATACCAAAGATCAAAATCCAATTGTTGAATTATCAACTGATGTGAATATCATACAACACAAAAGTTGCAGTGGATATTTATACGACTGGACAAGGTGCAAAAGACCTTCAGTATTCCAAGCATACAAAGGAAGTCAGACACTAACCATGTTTCCTGATCTAGGTAGTGGTCCCTTCCATTTTGGAATTGCATCTACATGCTCAACATACGCTGCATTTGTCCCAGTGCCCAATATTACAGCAGCGACGACATCATTATCAACATATATCCCGCCAGCCAATGTGCCTACAGTATCATTAACCTGAGCAAAAAAGTCGTCAGATCTCATGACGTAGAAATTATCTAGTAATAAGTGGATAACATTTGTGTTCCATCAACATAGATAACCTAAAAGATCAATGCCATCATCAGAATGCATAAACGGCTAAAAGACAGGCATTGAAATGTTCAAGATGCTACATAACTGAAGGAACAAATGAGCTTACGTACCAAAGCTGTAACTTTCATATCAAGCCCCTGCCTCTCCATAGCACTGCTCAATTCAGCCACCACATCTTCCCCAACCTGAGCTCACAGAAATCAAATCATAGAGAACATCACTGGAGTCGTCCATTATCTATTACTAGTATCTTACTAAAAACAAGGTTAAAAGAAGCTTCCATGTCCATCCTAAGATGCTACTCCCTCCGTTTCTAAATATAATCCCTTTTAGAAATTCCAATACCGACTACATACAAAGCAAAATGAGTGAATCTACACTCTAAAATATGTCTATATAAATCCGAATATAGTCCATATCGAAATCTCTAAAAGGGCTTATATTTAGAAACGGAGGGAGTAGAACTTGCTGCAATAATGAGATAAGAAAGAGAAAGATCAATACCACTTTAGTGAGTCGAGATTATAACGATACGGATTAATCAGAAATAGTTGGGAAGTGTTACAACCGATAAGAATTCAATTGCATACAGAAACCACTCTATTTCGATCATTTATGTATGTCTTTTTAGTAGTAGCTATGCAGTTATGCGAGCATTTCGGCTAATTATATTACAAAAACAAGGTTAAAAGCCACCTCTAGGTTCACCAAGAGGATATAAATACCCAAATTAATCAGATAAAAAGGAAAGAACAGAATGGTTTCTACTGTGTATTCGATGAGGCCAGATTATAAAAGTGCAGTTATGCAGATAAACATAAGAACTACTATAGTCATATGGAATACAATGCTGGTTTCACGGATACATGAATACTACTCCCTCCATTCCACAATGTAGTGCTTCCTCTATCTACGTGCTTCAACTTTGACCGTAAATTTAACTACCAAGACCGATTGCGGCGGGAGCAAAAATTATATCAGTGAATTCGTATTCGAAAGAAGTTTTCAATTATATAATTTTTTCTTCCGCCACAGTTGGTCTTGTTGGTTAAATTTACGGTCAAAGTTGGACCTCGGGAAGCGCGGGCGCACTATATTTTGGAATGGAGGGAGTACATTTTAGTACCTAACAGCACAACAGTGACAGCAATTTTGGTAGATATATAGTTAAAAGTCAGGGAGAGCCCTAGTGCTATAAGATAATTTCTGCCCAATTAATAAGTCCATTCAGAGGAACAAAATCTAACAAGTTTAATTGTCATATTAAGATGAACAGGGAAGTTTCATAGCGAAAATCATGTGTTGGATGAGAATTTTTGCTTTTGAGCAAGCATTGCTTGTCAAAGATAACAGCAATAGTTATTAGTTTATCATTCTGTCAGCCAAGTATTTTACCGTGCCATTGATGCAAAATCCCTTTGTCCACTTAACGAGTGTGCCTGACGATATCGAAGTTTGGTGTACTGGGAAAGAAAAGGTGAAACCCAGTTCCCTATGTCTGCCCTCAGGCAAGTGGAAATCGTCTCCTTCAGTCTCAACAAATCTTTCCAGCTCAGCCGCAATGAAATCAAACAGTTCCTGTATTCGTGCTTTTGAAAGTAAGTAAACCATGTAAAAATAAATAAGAAATCTAATACAAGGGACTTGGCAGAGCAATCAAATGCACTTACGGTGGAAGTCCCAACCATCAGATGAGGTGGAATGGGAACCTCTTCATATTGTTGGACAGCACGTTTCTCCTTTCCTCCAAGCTGAACCCGTAGAACACGAAAGTTGGTCCCACCAAGATCCAGTGCATAAAACAGCCCATGCTCATCCCTGAAGTAGTAGGACAAGTCATTAAAGCAGAGGAAAGATAAGCAGAAGATTTCAGAAAGAGATAATTCAAGATCTTTCACTTTTGGACACATATTTATGAGACTTTTAGTTACATCTAAGTTCCACATATTTAGTTCTCTAAGTTGTTCATGAGATTTTCATAGACGATTGTTATCAAATACTTCCCGCTCTAGATTTTTCAGTCTCAAACATATTGTAGAAACAAAAGTATAACACAATCAAAGTAATTCTTTCTAAGAAGGCAACATCATTTTTATGGACAATATTTGAGATGTCGGTAGTATAAAATAGTAAATTAGACATATAATTTTTTTTCCATGCCGACTAAAAAAAAGAACACGCGCGCAAACACTCATTGCCTGGATCCTGCCTTGGAAGAAGGAAAAACCCATACCTTAATGGTTTGAGCCTTGATAGTAATAAGCCCGACAAGTAGGTAGGAAATACAAATGGTCCATTCATTAAGAGAACTAGAGAAGGCATGTGGGTACACATGTCTCTACTCATCCTCCAAACACTAGAAACCGAACAGTATGTGACGTTTTTATTTAAATCCTTGTGTTCTGAGCCATATCATAATTCTTCATGCAGGCATATTATATGATCAAAACTGATAATTGAGCGTCATGTCGGAAGATATTCACAAATTGCTGAAGGCGCACATAGAACAAACAACCCGGTGAGGAAAAAACAAAAACGGATCCTTCTTCCAGAACCAATATGTATCATAACAAGTTTGTTAAAAAAAATCGAACCTTATTTCGACAATTCCCTTTTTCTTTTCTTTTTTCAAGTCATGCTCCAAACCGCCTGAAGACTACAGAACTCCAAACCACCTCCACACTACGCAATTTCCAGCCAAGACTGACACAAAAACGGACGTGCCGTCCGTGCCACTCAGCGATGAGAGCAAAAACGAAGAAGCAGAGGATGGTGTTACCCGGTGGGCAGATTGTCGACGTAGCTGATGAGCATCTTGAGCGGGGCGTGGGGGTCGGCGCGCAGCCCGCGCTCCATCTCCTCCACCATGGCGTCCGCGATGCCGCGCAGCAGCGGCGTCGGCGTCGCCAACGTCTGCTCCAGCTCCTCGATCACGTCGGCCACCTTCTTCCGCCTGCCCGCCTCCGCGTCCCGCGTCCTCCTCCTCCTCCGCGACACCACCACCGCCACCCCGACCGCCGCCGCAGCCGCGGCCGCGGCGCACACCACCGCCGTCGTCCCCACGACCGCCCCCTTCGCCATCGCACAACCTCAACAGACCCCCGGCCAGGTCGGCTTCCGAACCGGGGGCTGCGACACTGCAGCCTCTGCCTCCCTCCCGCTCTGTCCTGCTCTCCCCCGTTCCGCTTGCGCGAGCGTGGGAGCGAGAGTGGGACGAGGGCCACGAATCGGGCGTTTTTTACAGGCGAATAGATCCCCTCGCCTTTGGAAGCGTTTTACGGATGTACCCCTGCTCGTGAACGCACGCGATTTCCCGAAGGTGCGCCCGGACGGCCAGGATCGCCCCAGCGGGATAAGGGGGTGGTGCTCGTGCATGCCTTTTCCGGGCTTTTGTGGGCGCGCGGGGTGTAATCTCACAGCTTTTACGAGGTTATTATGTGTGTGAAAAGATGCAATAGGAGAGAGAGAATAAGGGTGCTGTCGTAAATTGCAACTCGGCGAGTAATCATTTACGTTGTCACAGAATTGGGAATGAGGCCCACAGCTCAGCAGAAAGGAAGTTGATTAGTTAAGCGGAAGCGAGCAGGAGAAAGCGGCTGCAAGATACGGGGTCACGTGCGGATCGGGCCCACTGTTCGGGGCGGCTGACGCGACCATGACGGCGCGGGTTAGACGTGTCGAGGCAGCGCCGGGTGGAGGATGCGTCGCGCTCCGCCGTGGGGTCAAGAGCGGCGGCGAGCGAAAGAAAGCGCCAAACAAGCCATTGCCTCCGCTCCTCACCCTCTCCGCTACGAAACGGAATAGCGCCTCGGTGATCGCACCCTATCGCCGGCGGCAGCGTCGCGTGGCCAAGACGCGGAACGGCGACGGCGGCGACCCGCGCACCAGCATGGGGCACGGGGGTGGCCGACGGACCGATTGGTGGGTGCGCCGCTGTAAACCACCAAGAGGGCAGGGCAAACCCACGTTGCGTCTCGCCGCTTTTCGTTTCTGTAACGTGCTATACAGTCTTGCAATTCAATACGTGCTATACAGTCTTGCAATTCAATGATAGAAGATGCTACCAGACCAATTCGGAAGAAGAAAAGGAAGATGCTACCTAGGCACCTTAGCCACGCCTTTTCCAACTGATGAGGAGCGGGCGGAGATCCGGGGAGCCGACGCCCCTGCGCCCGACGGATGTGAGGGCCTGCGGGTGCGGCTCGAGCAGCTAGGTGCAAGTTGGGCGTGGCTGGCTGGGTTCGGTTGGAGCATCTAAACACCGGAGTAAACAAGAAAAACCAAGAGGCAAAATAAAACCACACGTGTGGCATGCACGGTCAGCATCAAATTTGAGGGGAATACTAAACGCGGTAAAATGTGTCACACACACTTGCCTAAATTGAGAAATTTCACACAAACGCGAATTTTGGAGGTAAAAAAGGAATTCACTCTTGAATTAAATGGCTAAATAGTGCCACAAGTTTCTACTAGTATATTCCTATGCTCCACTTACCTTATTTTAAATGCCTTCTCCACTTCTCCTATGACGAAAATAATAAATAAAAAAACAGCAGAAGAAGGCCCATTTATCGGAGCGCACTTTCAACGCAAGGCGGCATTGGCGCACTTTATCTAGACCGTGTCATGCATGCTTCGAGATGGATACAATGTGTCAGGATCAGAGCTCTGATCTAAGCAATTTAACTCACACTCAAGGAAATTTAGCCGAGAATTCAGAGAGCGATTAGCTAGGGTTCTTGTTGAAATTGGGGAAAGTTGGTACAGCACGCCACAGGCGGCTAGGGTTTACACCCAAATCACAAAGTCATGCCCTCACACGCACATGGTAGTTGGCTTTATAGCCATTACAAGAAGGGAAAACAAAAGAAAGCCGGAACAGAGCACATGCTCTTGTCGGAGCAGCTACAGCTATGTCTTAAACATCGCCCGCCCTTGGATCGCAGATCGACGGAGGAGAGCTGCCCGCTTGATCGAACCGTTATCTTCGATTCAGAGCCACACGATGACAGATCTACGGCTACAGTGACTTCCGGCACGCTGGAACAGGGGAATGATATGAACTGGGCCTGACAATACCCCCCAATTGAGACGGAGCTTGTCCTCAAGCTCTAAAAGAAGGAAAAACTTTCTGGATAAATGCAGAATCTTCCCAAGTAGCTTCCTCCACGGGCATGTTGGTCCATTTGACTAACCACCTGACCACAGGAATACTGATGCTTCCTTGCTTCCTTGGGACCAGAGTTCTTTCCAGCACATCTTCAGGTTCCACTTTGATAATTCCATCAGGACCAACTAATGGTAGCATAGGGGAAGGAATGACTGCTGGACCAATGTGCTTCTTTAGTCTGACATGAAATGTGTCATGCAACTGACAACCCTCTGGCAGCAACAATTTATATGCATGATTTCCAATTCTTTCCATTATCCTGAAGGGGCCATAAAATTTAGAGTGCAGCTTCATGTGCCTATGCAGGCTGAGAGAAGTATGTCTATAGGGTTGCAACTTCAAATAGACCATGTCCCCCACTACAAATTCTCTCTCTGTCCTCTTCTTATCTGCAAAAAAACTTCATTCTAGATTGGGCTTTTAGCAGATTATGCTTGATCACTTCCAGTGCCACTTCTCTGTATGCAAGAGATCTTCATTGTCCTCACAAATTGCATCAGGTAAGGCAGATTCAGCAATCATAGGGGGAGGAAAACCATACAGAGCTTGAAAGGGTGTCATTTTTAGTGATGTGTGGAAGAAAGTGTTGTACCACCACTCAGCTAGTGACAACCACCCATGCCACTTCCTTGGTTGTTGGAAACACATACACCTCAAGTAATTCTCCAAACACTGGTTAACCCTTTCAGTTTGGCCATCGGTCTGAGGGTGGTAGCTGGTGCTCAAATGCAACTTGATCTTCAAGGACTTGAACAGTTGCTGCCATAAATGACTAGTAAAAGTTCTGTCTCTGTCAGTGACAATCACCAAGGGCATCCCATGCAACCTGAACACATCATCAGCAAATGCTCTTGCAACAGACTGCACTGTAATAGGATGTCTCATAGCAATGAAGTGAGAGTACTTGGTAAATCTGTCAACCACTACCAAAATCAAGTTCTTGTGTTCAGACTTAGGCAGCCCCTCCACAAAATCCATGCTCACATGTGCCCAAGCAAAATCAGGCACAGGAAGTGGTTCCAATAATCCAGGGTAAGGAGTGTGCTCAGCTTTGTTTAACTGACAAACAGGACATTGCTTGACAAATTGCACTACATCTTGTTTTAAACCCTGCCAGTGAAAAATTAATTTCACTCTCTGGTATGTAGCCCTCTCACCAGAATGGCCTCCTAACTCTAAATTATGGAATGTTTGGAGAATTTCCTGTCTCAGGTTAGAAGCAGATCCCACTACAATCTTATTGTGAAATCTCAATATGCCATTTTTGAAGGAGTAAGGAGAGGTATCAGATTTGCCCACAGCACATTCAGCAATGAGTTCCTTGATTTTACTATCCTGATTGTAGCTAGTTGTGACCTGTTTGACCCAAGTAGGAGAAGTGGCAGTTGCAGTTAAAGCATGAATCACATGTTTTACTCTAGATAATGCATCAGCCACCTTGTTCTCCTTGCCTTTCTTGTACTCAATTGTGAAATTATATCCTAGCAACTTCAGTAACAGTTTATGTTGAATTCCTTCAGTAATCTTCTGTTCCTGAATATATTTCAGACTTTCCTGATCAATTCTGATTACTAAGGATGTTGCTAAGAAATAATGCTTCCATTTCTTAACAGCTTCAATTATGGCCAAGGCTTCCTTGTCATAAGTGCTCATTGCAGCTGCCTTGGGGCCAATGCTCTTGCTGAAGTAAGAAATAGGCTTTCCCTCTTGCATCAACACAGCTCCCAATCCATACCCACAAGCATCAGTTTCCAAAGTGAAAGGTTTGGAGAAATCAGGCAGTGCTAATTGGTAAGCTTGTTTTTCAGAGTTACAAATGCTTCTTGTTGCTCTTCTTTCCAGGAAAAACCCTCCTTCTTTAAGCAGTCAAATAGTGGTCTACATATTACTCCATATCCCTGGATGAACCTTCTATAATATCCACTTAGCCCCAAAAAACTTCTCAGTTCAGTTACAGTAGTGGGAGTTGGCTAATCTCTAATGGACTGTATTTTAGATGGGTCAGTAGAAACTCCCTCAGAGTTAATCACATGACCCAAATACTCAATCTCTTGCTGACCAAAGGAGCATTTTTCCATTTTTGCATATAACTTGTTTGCTTGCAATATATCAACACCTGCTTTAAATGGTCCTTGTGTTCTTTCAAGGAAAAGCTGAACACCAAGATATCATCAAAGAAGACCACTACAAATTTGAGATGGCCAAACAGTAAGTTCATTAATGCCTGGAAGGAGGGAGGGCCATTAGTTAGTCCAAAGGACATAACTAAAAACTCAAACAGTCCCATGTGAGTAGTAAATGCAGTTTTTGGAATATCCTCCTCTGCCATTCTGATTTGGTGATATCCATTTCTGAGGTCAATTTTGGAAAAGATCTTAGCTCCTTTTAGTTGATCCAGAAGGTCCTCAATTACAGGAATGGGATATTTGTTCTTGATAGTTATAGCATTCAATTTTCTGTAATCAGTGCATAACCTCCAAGACCCATCTTTTTTCTTGACCAGTAGCACAGGAGAGGAAAATGGGCTTGTGCTAGGTTTGATTATCCCATTTTTCAGTAGCTCTTTAATGATTTTCTCCAAAATTTCTTTCTGATGGTGAGGAATTCTATAAGGCCTTTGGTTAACCACTTTGGCTCCTTCCACTAATGGAATTCTGTGATCACAAGGCCTGCTAGGAGGCAATTCAGTTGGCTCTTGAAACAACTTTTGATACTGGTCCAACAGTGGTTGCAATTCATTAGGAATTTATGTACTAGCAACTGCAAATTCAGTACCAGAGGTCGTGAACAAGAAAAACCCACAAACAGCTTGTTCTAACAATTTTTCAATGTTGTCCTTAGCTTCAGCTACAGGGGCCAAGGGAACAGTCTCATCCACAAATGTAATAAACTGCCCACAACTGTCAGAAATTTTCATTTCCATTTTAACAAAGTCCATTTGTATTGGACTATATTTTCTGAGCCAATCAACTCCCAAAATCATGTCATATCCTTTCAGTTTTAATACTCTGAAGCTGTCAGTAAACAGATGGCCTTGAATTTCATAAGGGTAGTCCTTTGCTTGAAATTCAGTCCAGAGCACTCCCCCACTAGCAACCACTACCTTTATCTTGGGTGTAGGGCTTGTACTGACAGGTAATTTACTTGCCATCTTAGGAGAAATGAAGGTCGAAGTACTACCACTGTCCACCAGTGCTGTGGCCACTGTATTGCCCATCTTTACAGACAATATAAAAGTATTTTTGGTTGCTCCTATTCCCATAGCAGCATGCATTGACACTTTCAATACTGCTTCACCTGATGGTTGTTCCAGTGTTTCCAAATCAGGGTCATCAAAATCTGTAACATAGATTGTCTCAGGATTTTCAACTTCCTCAGCTTGCAGTGCTTGGATCTGAGCTCTCTGGCTCATTTTACAGACCTGCCTATGACCAGGCACCCATGGCTCTCTGCACTTATAACACACTTGGTTTTGCTTTGCCTGCTGAATAATAGTGTTTCTGTTTGGTGTGACAGTAGTTACAGGGGCTTTGGGCTGATCAAAAATTACTTGCCTTCTAGGTTGAGGGACATAAGGTTTAGTTTGCACTACAGTAGTTGGTACCTGTGATTTCTCCATCCTCCTAGCATACCACATTGCAGATTGCATATCCTTAGGCCTGAAGCACTCCACATGACTTTTAATATATGGGTTAAGTCCTGCCACAAAGCTAGAAACATAATAATCATCAGGGATTCCAGGGTTTTCTCTTCTCATTATGTTCATTAGCTGCTCAAACTGCTCCACATATGCAGTAACTGTAGTAGTTTGTTGAGCTGCATGGAAGGAGCTGACAATGTCACAGACAGAATCCACAGAAAATCTGTCAGAGATGTAAGAGCAAAACTTGTGCCAAGGAACATTGCTAGGAGCAAATCCTGTTCCTCTCCACCATTGCACAGCAGGCCCTTTAAGGTAAGAAACTGCCAATTCAGTTCTGTGCTCAATAGGAGTTCTGGCTGCAGCAAAGTACTGCTCCAAATTCTGAATCCAAGACTCTGGGTCCTGACCCTCAAATTCAGAGATGTTTAACTTAGCTGGCTTTACTGTTAGCACATTTCTTCTTGCTTCAACAGGGAAATTGGGGCCTCTTTTGTACTGCTGATCCATAACTTCCTCCTCTTGCCTTTCTTCCAGTTGGACTACATTGTTTGGTGATGTTTCCTTACCCTGACCAAAATTTGGGTGTCTGTAAGGGGCTTTCAGAGTCCCATCCAAGTTGAGTTCTTTTCCAGTTTGATCTCGCAGAGTTGCATTTCCCACTGGCACAGGAGGCATTGTTACTGATGGAGGAGTTGGAGCTTGGAGTTGCTTGGGTCGTCCAGGAGCTATTTGAGGAGACTGGTTGTTATTGTCCTTGATTTGGACACTTCCCTGACCTTCCTCTCTTTCTTCTCCCGCAACTGGCTTGGGATCCAACAGCAAACGCCTGAAATTGTCTTGGATCTTGTCAAAAAAAATCTGCATTGTGGCGAAGTTTCTGTTCACTGTCGCTTGGAATTGCTGAAACTCTTTGCGATCTTCTTCTCTGTCACGCTGCAGCGTCTTGATGTCCAACTCCAGTGACTCAAGCTGTAATTCAGCCGTCATGACCGAATCAACCTAACCCGTCATCTTGACAGCTTCAGCACGTCGCCTCAGTGGTAGGGAGGGAGGGAATTCTCTTCGCCGCCGCCTACGCCGCCGCCTGCGCCCGCCTCCGCTGATACACGGTCAGATCGCAGGAGCTGGGGTTTTACTACCAGAGAAATTCTCCCCGGCAACCAGACTGCAATTCCGACTGTATCCGAATTCTGCCACTCCGGCCGCCTCCAATTTACTCCGCCGCCCGATTCAAGCGTGAAGAGGGATTTTACGGCCACAACCAACCCCAACACTGCTCAAATCCAACACGCCTCCGAGGAAAGACTGGCCTCTGATACCAATTGTCAGGATCAGAGCTCTAATCTAAGCAATTTAACTCACACTCAAGGAAATTTAGCCGAGAATTCAGAGAGCGATTAGCTAGGGTTCTTGTTGAAATTGGGGAAAGTTGGTACAGCACGCCACAGGCGGCTAGGGTTTACACCCAAATCACAAAGTCATGCCCTCACACGCACATGGTAGTTGGCTTTATAGCCATTACAAGAAGGGAAAACAAAAGAAAGCCGGAACAGAGCACATGCTCTTGTCGGAGCAGCTACAGCTGTGTCTTAAGCATCACCTGCCCTTGGATCGCAGATCGACGGAGGAGAGCTGCCCGCTTGATTGAACCGTTATCTTCGATTCAGAGCCACACGATGACAGATCTACGGCTACAATGACTTCCGGCACGCTGGAACAGGGGAATGATATGAACTGGGCCTGACACAATGAGTGCCAGCGTGTAATATGAGTGATATACCAGTTCCCAATTGTAGCGCTATATACACAAGGTACGGTCTGGGATCGCAATAAAGTGCAGCCATATTGCCGCTCCTATTTGTGCCATCGTGTTGGGATCCGATGCCAAACTCGGCACAGGTCCAAGTTTCTATGCACTGAGCTCGTACTACACAACATGTGCATGCGTCAATGGATGCATCCTCATGCATGCTTGGCCCCGCTCATTTCAGGTGAACAGTGCATGAGATCTACACATATTTAATGAATTTTGGCCACACATAGTACATGAACGGCTCGTCCCTAATTTTGGCCCGGGCATTTTGTATTTGTCATGACCTACATGAATTTTGGCCTCGCATAAGTTTTGACCCCGGTATTTAGTGTCTTTAAATGAAGGACCTGCCCGAGTTGTCGTACATCTCTGTGTGCATGACCAGTGTTGTTGGCCATGACAACTAGGGGTCTGTGGGAGAACTCTAACCTGGCGATTGATTAATCGAACTGTTAATTTGAAATTCGCCGAATGTGGTGCTTTGTGTGGGATAAGTCCAGTGTTTCCACCGTTAAAAATTGTACAACGATGTTGTATAAACTGTGCAGGGTTGCGTGTGCTGTTGTAAACGTCTTGGGCAGTTTAGGATTGATCTCATAGCTCTATCTGTCAGTATCATGTAGGAGTATCTGTTAGCAACTTAGCGTGAGATCAATCCTAAATAGCCGGGGGTAAGTCGAGAAGGGCCATCTGGTCTGATCAAAACAGATGGTTACAGTGCTACGTACCGGACGAGTGTCGGGGCAATTAGTACGTCTGATGGTTAGTAATGGAAATAATTAAGTTTCATAAACAAAAAATTACTTGTGTAAACCTGGTTAAAACTGCATGCATGTAGCTGTGTTGCTCATATAACACTGCACGCCGTCTGTGATTAGTCCCATGTGATTAGCTAAAGTGCCGCAAGTGAATACCAACTAATGGTTGCATAAACATCTATGAAAAAACTTCTACATGGTCAACTTATATGTGCAGAAGAATTATTTTGCTCAACCACAACCAGACAAATAATCCAGCCGAGCGAGTTGGCAAACTTTTCTGTGCCCTGACCCGTGCCTGAAGTTGGTACAAGATGCAACATGTTCTAAAATGCGGGATACTATGGTGCTTGCTCGTGGGACATAAGTTGCGCATGCAGGAGGAATCCAGGACCAAACCTGTTGGATTACGGGGCCAATACAGCCTGGTGAATAACAAACACAACGCTTCTATACATTGTTCCATAAATGCTAGATGATGATCCACACGAAACCGAATAGTGAGGATATACATACCACTAGACGCCGTGCACCAAAGAAGCTTTTCGGCCCATTTATCTCCTTTAAGCGGCTCTGCGCAGCCAGTCTAAGGGTGAGAGTTACTGAGGCTTCACAATGCGGTTGGGCAACAAGTGCTTGGTCTGCGATAGGGTGTTGCTCGAGGCAAATCTGTGCCACTCAAGGTTTTAGGCTGGCGTCGACAAAAGGTGACAACCTCGGATGTCAATGCTAGGGTTTAGTTCGTTGGCCGGAGCCGACAATGGTGACAACCTCATATGTTGTTATCTTGTTGGAGGCGTCAACTACTTGCTGGGAGTCAAAGTTGGTGAAGCAAGTGTGACGAGGATGGCATTGCGAACGGCATCAACTGGTAGGGTTTGCAACAACATATGTTGAGTTTGGACTTGCTTGTGTTGTCATGACTCAGTGTATTAACGGTGATCTTTGCCTAGTTTTAGCTAGGTACTGTGCCCGTTGTGCTTGTTTCCTTAATTAAATTTGTATAGAATGGCAAAGTTCCTGCCCGTGCTTCAAAAAAAATGAATCAAAAAAGTCCTCAAAGAGTTTAGCAATTTAGATCTAGGAAGAGTCTTAAAGGCAAGTACAGTAGTCTCCCCATTGCTTCTTTGGTACTTGCAGGGAAATGTGGGTTTCAGAATCAAGCATAATGACGCTGCACTACTGGTGGCTGCTAATGAGTAAATATTGCCACGCGCGGAGGAAACCTCTCGAACATGCTCTCGCCTTCCCCCGCTCCGGGGCTGGCGACCACCAACACGGCGACGTCCACTCCGGGCTCGCCGACCACCCTCTCGCCCTCCAACCCTCGCCATCGCTGGTGCCTGCCTGGCTCGGTCGACACGGCGGCAGCCCACATCCGGGGTCTGCTCACCGCGGCCGCCACGGCTCGGCTCGAGGGATCCGCCGGATCTGCTAGTTCCTTCGGTTCCTCGCGGGCCATGCGCCGCTTTGAAGTAGGTGAATCGAGCCGGCAGGCCTCGCTCAGGTCTGTGCCGGTTGCGCCGCATTCATTGCCTGCGCCGGCCTCCCCTCCGCCCCTACGGGCTACCACCTGCACCCCTCCCGGCCGCCTGGCCTCTGTGCCGGCCTATAGCGGCCGCCTTAAATCCATCGTCTGCGCGCCCTCAGCTCTCGCCATTAACTCGCGGTCTCTGCGCTCCACCCCCTCCGCCTCCCCTTGCGCCTCGCCCCGCCAGCCGGGTTTTGGGGACGACTCGGTCCACTCTTCCCCCAAATGGCAGCAGGTGGTTTCGAGGCGACGTCGGCGTGCGCCGCCCGTACCATCTCCGGGCGGCCGTGGTTATGGCCGCCGCGGCTCCCCCGAGGCCCTGCGCTTGGCACATCAGCGGCGTGCGGCCTTCTTAAGGAGGTTCCGGGGCTGCTGCCTTCGCTGCCTCGCCCCTCGCCACCGTGCCATTGATTGTCGTGACCCAGTGAGGTGCGCGGACTGCTGGTGTTTTGGCCACCGCGCCCGCTCCAAGCTCTGCTCCTTTGGCCGCCCTAGCAAGGTCACCGCGCCTCTCGCCACCCCACCACCGCCGCCTCTGCCTCGCTGCCTGCCGCCTCTGCCACCATCCCCTCGCCGTCAGCCCGCGTCGGCGGCCACCCACCGCTCCCTTCCACCGCCACCCCCAGGGCCCCCACCCCCTGCTGCCATGGCGTATCGCCCTGGCGAGGGCTCGCAGCGGCCTGGCGCTGGCACCACCTTCTCCATCTGCACCCCTGCCATGGAGGAGGCCGCTCGCCACCTTCGCGCCTCGGCGGTTCTGGTGACCATGTCCGAGCCGCGGCGCGACATCAACCCCCAGCTCATCGCCAAGGCCCTGGAGCGCGACCTCAACATCCCGTGGGAGAAAATGCACGTCTCCAAGCATTTCCCCGAGGACTTCCTGGTGCGCTTTGCCCACGCCCGTCACCGAGACGTTGCCATCGACGCCGGTGTGGCGTCCAGCCGTGGGGTGGCGCTCACTCCCGCGCCTTGGTCGCCAGGCGCGCGCGGGCACCAGCGCGCGTGGCGCTTCTACTGCCGGCTGGCTGTGGAGGGGATCCCGGTTCAGGCCTGGACCAGGGATGCCGTGCAGGATGCCATCGGCCGCTCCTGCTGGGTCGAGCGTCTCGAGTGTCAGTCCACGTCCCTCTCCAACACCTCCTGCGTTTTCGCGTGCGTCTGGGCGTGGTCACCTGACGACATTCCGACGACGAACGGCTACTCCATCATCGACCGCCCGGTTGACGGGCGCGGCAGGCCGGCTCTGCCAGAGGGCTGCCCAAGGGAAGAGGAGGGGCTCCGGGGGCCGCAGTTCCCGGTGCTGATTCATCTGGACCGCACCCGGGACTTCTCGCCGCTCGAAGACCGCCCCCATGGCGCTCCCCAAGACTGGCCCCTCGACGATCAGTTCCGCTGGGCCAAGGGCATGGAAGACGGCAAGGCTGGCACGGGCACTCGCCGCTCGGCACCGGCGGCCGCTGTGCAGCCCAGGCCCAGGCCCCGGGACGATGAAGATGAAGACGGTGCTGGCAGGCGCGGCCGCCACCGCCGCACGCGCTCGCGCTCTGCCTGGTCGGGCGGCATGCTGGGCTGCCGCTCCGCTGACGTCGCGCCAGGCGGCCAACGTCGTCATCGCGACGGCGGACGGGGCCGTCACGGTCGTCGCCACGACGCGTCCATCGAGGATGCGCTGTCGGGGCGCTGCCGCAGCCTGAGCCCGCTCACTGACGCGGTCAGTCGCAGCCGCTCCCACTCCCGTGACCAGAGCCGGTCCCCGCGCTTGGCAGCTTCCAAGCTGGGTGGTGACAGCGCGCTTGGTTCCCCGCGCGGCTGCCTGCCCCCAAGTGGCGCGCTGCCCCAAGCCGGGCTGCTGCAGGTGCTCCAGGGCGCGCTGGCCTTGCCTGCCACCGCCCCTGACGGTGCCCTCCCTGGCATCCCTGTTGCCTTCCCTGCCGAGCTCGAGATGGCGCCTTTCCGCGAGGAGGTGGACCTGCTCTGGAGCGAGCTCACGCGTTCTGACCCGCAGCTCCTAGAGCTCGACGCCATTTCGTCCTGGCTGCCGGGCGGGCAGGCCATGCAGCTGGGCGACGCTACTGCCGCCTGGCAGCTCGGGCACCAGACCCATCCACTTGCCGCCTCGTCATGGGCGGAGCTCTCGGAGATCGAGCTAGGCCAGGCTGCCGGGGAGGCCGAGCTGGGGCCGGTGGTCCACGACGCTGCCGGCCTGGCAGGGGAGCTGCGGCTCAAGCCGTGGCCCTCTCTGGGCTACCTTGTCCCGGCGCCTTCTGAGCCCCTCTGCCTGGAGCCCGTTTAGGAGCTCACCTGGCCTGTGGGCCCTGTGGTCCACAGGGCGAAACGGCTCTTGTCCGCTGACCAGCTTGCAGTCCAGCTCCAGGGCCTGGAGGTGGACGCTGCTACCACCTTCCTCAACAAGGTTTTCGGTCTGCTCCCCCCTTCCATCATGGGGGCGCCGCCTTGCCTGGCGCCTGCAGTCGTGCCACCAGAGAAGGAGGCTGCGCCGATGATGATCCAGATGCCAACCGCCCCAAGGCGCTCAAGCGCCAAGACTGCTGGCAAGGCGATGGCCGGCCTCACGCAACAGCAGAAGGCTGAAGCTAGGCTCGCCAAGAAGCTTGAGTTCATCAACGATGCTGCTGAATTCAACCCCAAGATCCGTCAGCGCTACACCGATCGCTTCAAGGCCCCGCTTGGCAACCTCACCGCGCGCCTGGCCAAGGCTGCCGGGGTGCGGTCTGCGGCGGCCATCAACTTGCCGGAGGAAGATCTGCTGGAGCTGGCTGGAGAAGCCACTTGATCCACAGTAGCGTCTATCTGGGGCCCTGTAGTTTCTTATGTTAGTTCAGTTTCAGTTTCAGTCCATGTGTTGTGGTGGCTACCGCGCCGTCTTCGGACCGCGCCGTAGGCCAGTCTGTAGGATGTTGCGACCTCGCCAGGCGCCCGTGTTGTCTCACCGGCCGTATCTGTTTGTTCCTGTTGGCTGCTCTGCTCCTCGTTTGAGCATGCGAATGAAAAAGGGCCCCTGTTGTGTTCCCCATGAGTAGTCTCTCGCTTTTAAGCTGGAATGCGCGTGGTCTCAACGACCGTGCGCGACGCTGGGGGGTGCGATCACTCGTGGAGCAAACTAGATGCTCCTTCCTCTGCGTTCAGGAGACTAAAAGGGAGGAAATGTCCCCTGCTTTGCTTCAGGAAATCACCGGCCCAGGTCTTGATGGTTCGATTGTGCTGCCGGTGATCGGTACAAGGGGGGGGTGCTCTGCTTGCTTGGGATGCTTCGCGCTTCCAAGCTACATCACTCGATGTCCCGGCTTTCGCAATCACCGCCCTGATCCGGCCTCTGTCTGGGGATGCCTCATGGACCTTGACTACAGTGTATGGGCCGTCAGATGATCAAGTCAAGCCTCTCTTCCTCGCTGATCTTGCCCGCATCCGCGGCCTTGTCTCAGGGCCATGGCTCATTATCAGTGATTTCAACCTGATCTATGAGGCGCGGGATAAAAGCAACGCCAACCTCAATCTGCGGTTGATGGCAAGCTTCCGGGCAGCGCTTAACAACAGTGACCTCAAGGAGATTAAGTTGGGAGGGGGGCGCCGCTTCACATGGTCAAATGAGCAGGACAACCCCACCCTTGTGCGCCTTGACAGGGCTTTCTGCACCGCGGACTGGGACCTGCAGTTTGGCGCTGCCTCTCTGCAGCCGCTGGCCACGGCCATGTCTGATCATTGCCCGCTTCTTCTGTCGTGCGAATCCTCGTTGCCAAAGCGTGGCCGGTTCCGCTTCGAAGCTTTTTGGCCGCACATCTCGGGGTTCAAGGATGTTGACGCTGCTGCCTGGAATGCGTCGGGAGGCCGGGGCAGCGCCCTCGTCAGGCCAAGGCCTTGAGAATTTGGCAAAAACATCACATTGGCAATACCAAGCTGCAGTTGCTAATGGCACAAGACACGGTGCTGTTGCTCGACACCGCGCAAGAAGATCGCCAGTTGGAGCCAGATGAGGTCGCGCTTCGCAAAGATCTTAAATCGCGGATTCTTGGTCTTACGGTCATTGAGAGAATCAAAGCTCGCCAGCGTGCCAGGGTCAATACAGTGAGGGCTGGAGATGCGAACACCAAGTTCTTTCACATCAAGGCCAATGCTAGGAGGCGCAAAAACTTCATTGCTTCTCTCTCCTCAGATGTCGGCTTGGCAACGGAGCACGGGCACAAAGCGCAGATCGCCAAATCCTTCTTCGATGGCCTAATCGGTAACCCGGGCACTGTTGGCTCGGTTTTCAACTGGGAGGCGCTAGGGCTGCCTACGGTCGATCTCTCCGAGTTGGAAGCGCCATTCACCCGTGACGAGATCAAAGCGGCCATCGCCGACCTGCCTGCGGACCGTGCCCCCGGTCCGGACGGCTTCTCGGGCTCGTTTTACAAGGCGGCGATGGATATCATCCTGGACGACCTGCTGCTCGCCTTCCAGCAGCTCCACGGTCTGAACCGCGCCGGGCTTCACCTGCTAAACGGGGCACACATCGTGTTGCTGGCCAAGAGGGACGGGGCCGCTTCCATGTCGGATTTCAGGCCAATCAGCCTCCTTCACAGCGTGGCAAAGCTTTTCATGAAAGTGCTCGCGATGAGGTTGGCCAAGAGGATTGACGCGCTCATCTCCCCGGCACAAAGTGCGTTCATTAAGGGGCGGTGCATTCAGGACAACTTCCTGTTCGTCCAAGGAATGGCGAGGCACTTCCATCGAACAAAACGCGCCTCCATCCTCCTTAAGCTGGATATTGCTAAGGCCTTCGACACGGTTTCTTGGCCCTACCTGCTGGACATGATGAGGGCTCGAGTATTCGGGCGCCGCTGGTGCAACTGGATCTCCATGATACTATCCTCCAGTTCTTCCCGGGTGCTTGTCGGCGGAATACCAGGGCAAACGATCCGCCACCATCGCGGGTTGCGGCAAGGGGATCCGGCCTCTCCGTTCCTGTTCATCCTTGCCATGGAGCCATTGCAGAAGTTGCTCGACTTGGCAGTACAGGATGGCCTACTCTCGCGGCTTGGGGGACGGATTCCCAGTCTGCGCGCCTCTCTCTACGCGGACGACGTCGCGCTCTTCGTCAACCCGGTACGCCAGGAGCTGCATGCAACGCGTCTGATCTTGCGCGCGTTTGGGCAGGCCACGGGTCTCGAGGTTAATTTTGCCAAGAGTACTGCCATCCCTATCAGGCCGGAGCTCTTCGCGGTGGATCATGTTATTGAGCCGCTGGGTGCGAACCGCGCGGGCTTGCCATGCCGCTTCCTTGGGCTGCCGTTATCCCTCCGCAAGCTCAGAAAGGTGGAATTGCAGCCGCTTCTGGACAAAATCCTAGCGAGACTAGCCTTATGGAAGTTCAAATTATTCACCATGGCCGGTCGGTTATGAAGGAAATATGCCCTAGAGGCAATAATAAAGTTATTATTTATTTCCTTAAATCATGATAAGTGTTTATTATTCATGCTAGAATTGTATTAACCGGAAACATAATACATGTGTGAATACATAGACAAACAGAGTGTCACTAGTATGCCTCTACTAGACTAGCTCGTTAATCAAAGATGGTTATGTTTCCTAACCATGAACAAAGAGTTGTTATTTGATTAACGAGGTCACATCATTAGTTGAATGATCTGATTGACATGACCTATTATATTAGCTTAGCACCCGATCGTTTAGTATGTTGCTATTGCTTTATCCATGAATTATACATGTTCCTATGACTATGAGATTATGTAACTCCCGTTTGCCGGAGGAACACTTTGGGTACTACCAAACGTCACAACGTAATTGGGTGATTATAAAGGAGTACTACAGGTGGCTCCAAAGGTAGATGTTGGGTTGGCGTATTTCGGGATTAGGATTTGTCACTCCGATTGTCGGAGAGGTATCTCTGGGCCCTCTCGGTAATGCACATCACTTAAAGCCTTGCAAGCATTGCAACTAATGAGTTAGTTGCAGGATGATGTATTACGGAACGAGTAAAGAGACTTGCTGGTAACGAGATTGAACTAGGTATTGGATACCGACGATCGAACCTCGGGCAAGTAACATACCGATGACAAAGGGAACAACGTATGTTGTTATGCGGTCTGACCGATAAAGATCTTCGTAGAATATGTGGGAGCCAATATGGGCATCCAGGTCCCGCTATTGGTTATTGACCGGAGATGTGTCTCGGTCATGTCTACATTGTTCTCGAACCGTAGGGTCCGCACGCTTAACGTTACGATGACAGTTATTATGAGTTTATGCATTTTGATGTACCGAAGGTTGTTCAGAGTCCCGGATGTGATCACGGACATGACGAGGAGTCTCGAAATGGTCGAGACGTAAAGATTGATATATTGGAAGCCTATGTTTGGACATCGGAAGTGTTCCGGGTGAAATCGGGATTTTACCGGATTACCGGGAGGGTTACCGGAACCCCCCGGGAGCCAAATGGGCTAACATGGGCCTTAGTGGAAAGGTGAGAAGGCAGCCCACATAGGGCTGCGCCTCCCCCCTCTCCCTAGTCCTATTAGGACTAGGAGAGGGGCCGGCCACCTCTCTCTCCCTCTCCCCTTTAAGGAATCCTATTAGGAATAGGATTGAGGGGGGGAGTCCTACTCCCGGTAGGAGTAGGACTCCTCCTGCGCCTCCCTCCTTGGCCGGCCAGCCTCCCCCCCTTCATCCTTTATATACGGGGGCAGGGGACACCCCAAGACACACAAGTTGATCCTTGAGATCGTTCCTTAGCCGTGTGCGGTGCCCCCTGCCACCAAATTCCACCTCGATCATACCGTTACAGTGCTTAGGCGAAGCCCTGCGTCGGTAGTACATCAAGATCGTCACCACGCCGTCGTGCTGACGGAACTCTTCCTCGACGCTTTGCTGGATCGGAGCCCGAGGATCGTCATCGAGCTGAACGTGTGCTAAGAACTCGGAGGTGCCGGAGTAACGGTGCTTGGATCGGTCGGATCGGGAAGAAGACGTACGACTACTTCCTCTACGTTGTGTCAACGCTTCCGTTGCGATCTACAAGGGTACGTAGATCATACTCTCCCCTCGTTGCTATGCATCACCATGATCTTGCGTGTGCGTAGGAAAATTTTGAAATTACTACGTTCCCCAACAGTGGTATCAGAGCCTGGTTTTATGGTTTGATGTTATTTGCACGAGTAGAACACAAGTGAGTTGTGGGCGATACAAGTCATACTGCCTACCAGCATGTCATACTTTGGTTCGGCGGTATTGTTGGACGAGACGATCCGAACCAACCTTACGCATACTCTTATGCGAGACCGGTTCCCTCGACGTGCTTTGCACATAGATGGCTTGCGAAAGACTGTCTCTCCAACTTTAGTTGAACCGAGTGTGACTACGCCCGGTCCTTGAGAAGGTTAAAACGGAGTCTATTTGACAAACTATCGTTGTGGTTTTGATGCGTAGGTGAGATGAGTTCTTACTTAAGCCCGTAGCAGCCACGTAAAACTTGCAACAACAAAGTAGAGGACGTCTGACTTGTTTTTGCAGGGCATGTTGTGATGTGATATGGTCAAGGCATGATGCTAAATTTTATTATATGAGATGATCATGTTTTGTAACCGAGTTATCGGCAACTGGCAGGAGCCATATGGTTGTCGCTTTATTGTATGCAATGCAATCGCGATGTAATGCTTTACTTTATTACTAAGCGGTAGTGATAGTCGTGGAAGCATAAGATTGGCGAGACGACAACGATGCTACGATGGAGATCAAGGTGTCGTGCCAGTGACGATGGTGATCATGACGGTGCTTCAGAGATGGAGATCACAAGCACAAGATGATGATGGCCATATCATATCACTTATATTGATTGCATGTGATGTTTATCCTTTTATGCATCTTATCTTGCTTTGATTGACGGTAGCATTATAAGATGATCTCTCACTAAATTATCAAGAAGTGTTCTCCCTGAGTATGCACCGTTGCAAAAGTTCTTCGTGCTGAGACACCACGTGATGATCGGGTGTGATAGGCTCTGCGTTCAAATACAACGGGTGCAAAACAGTTGCACACGCGGAATACTCAGGTTATACTTGACGAGCCAAGCATATGCAGATATGGCCTCGGAACACAGAGACCGAAAGGTCGAGCGTGAATCATATAGTAGATATGATCAACATAACGATGTTCACCATTGAAAACTACTCCATATCACGTGATGATCGGGTATGGTTTAGTTGATTTGGATCACGTGATCACTTAGAGGATTAGAGGGATGTCTATCTAAGTGGGAGTTCTTAATTAATTTGATTAACTGAACATAAAACTTATCATGAACTTAGTACCTGATAGTATCTTGCTTGTTTATGTTGATTGTAGATAGATGGCTCGTGCTGTTGTTCCGTTGAATTTTAATGCATTCCTTGAGAAAGCAAAGTTGAAAGATGATGGTAGCAATTACACGGACTGGGTCCGTAACTTGAGAATTATCCTCATTGCTGCACAGAAGAATTACGTCCTGGAAGCACCGCTGGGTGCCAGGCCTGCTGCAGGAGCAACGCCGGATGTTATGAACGTCTGGCAGAGCAAAGCTGATGACTACTCGATAGTTTAGTGTGTCATGCTTTACGGCTTAGAATCGGGACTTCAACGACGTTTTGAACGTCATGGAGCATATGAGATGTTCCAGGAGTTGAAGTTAATATTTCAAGCAAATGCCCGAATTGAGAGATATGAAGTCTCCAATAAGTTCTATAGCTGCAAGATGGAGGAGAATAGTTCTGTCAGTGAGCATATACTCAAAATGTCTGGGTATAATAACCACTTGATTCAATTGGGAGTTACTCTTCCAGATGATTGCGTCATTGACAGAATTCTCCAATCACTGCCACCAAGCTACAAGAGCTTCGTGATGAACTATAATATGCAAGGGATGAATAAGACTATTCCCGAGCTCTTCGCAATGCTGAAAGCTGCGGAGGTAGAAATCAAGAAGGAGCATCAAGTGTTGATGGTTAACAAAACCACTAGTTTCAAGAAAAAGGGCAAAGGGAAAAAGAAGAAGGGGAACTTCAAGAAGAACAGCAAGCAAGTTGCTGCTCAAGAGAAGAAACCCAAGTCTGGACCTAAGCCTGAAACTGAGTGCTTCTACTGCAAGCAGACTGGTCACTGGAAGCGCAACTGCCCCAAGTATTTGGCGGATAAGAAGGATGGCAAGGTGAACAAAGGTATATGTGATATACATGTTATTGATGTGTACCTTACTAATGCTCACAGTAGCACCTGGGTATTTGATACTGGTTCTGTTGCTAATATTTGCAACTCGAAACAGGGACTACAGAATAAGCGGACACTAGCAAAGGACGAGGTGACGATGCGCGTGGGAAACGGTTCCAAAGTCGATGTGATCGCGGTCGGCACGCTACCTCTACATCTACCTTCGGGATTAATATTAGACCTAAATAATTGTTATTTGGTGCCAGCGTTGAGCATGAACATTATATCTGGATCTTGTTTAATGCGAGACGGTTATTCATTTAAATCAGAGAATAATGGTTGTTCTATTTATATGAGTAATATCTTTTATGGTCATGCACCCTTGAAGAGTGGTCTATTTTTGATGAATCTCGATAGTAGTAGTACACATATTCATAATGTTGAAACCAAAAAATGCAGAGTTGATAATGAAAGTGCAACTTATTTGTGGCACTGCCGTTTAGGTCATATCGGTGTAAAGCGCATGAAGAAACTCCATGCTGATGGACTTTTGGAACCACTTGATTATGAATCACTTGGTACTTGCGAACCGTGTCTCATGGGCAAGATGACTAAAACACCGTTCTCCGGTACTATGGAGAGAGCAACAGATTTGTTGGAAATCATACATACCAATGTATGTGGACCGATGAATATTGAGGCTCGTGGCGGATATCGTTATTTTCTCACCTTCACAGATGACTTAAGCAGATATGGGTATATCTACTTAATGAAACACAAGTCTGAAACATTTGAAAAGTTCAAAGAATTTCAGAGTGAAGTTGAAAATCATCGTAACAAGAAAAATAAAGTTTCTACGATCTGATCGTGGAGGAGAATATTTGAGTTACGAGTTTGGTGTACATTTGAAAAATTGTGGAATAGTTTCACAACTCACGCCACCCGGAACACCACAGCGTAATGGTGTGTCCGAACGTCGTAATCGTACTTTACAAGATATGGTGCGATCTATGATGTCTCTTACTGATTTACCGCTATCGTTTTGGGGATACGCTCTAGAGACGGCCGCATTCACGTTAAATAGGGCACCATCAAAATCCGTTGAGACGACGCCTTATGAACTATGGTTTGGCAAGAAACCAAAGTTGTCGTTTCTTAAAGTTTGGGGCTGCGATGCTTATGTGAAAAAGCTTCAACCTGATAAGCTCGAACCCAAATCGGAGAAATGTGTCTTCATAGGATATCCAAAGGAAACTGTTGGATACACCTTCTATCACAGATCCGAAGGCAAGACTTTTGTTGCTAAGTTCGGAAACTTTCTAGAGAAGGAGTTTCTCTCGAAAGAAGTGAGTGGGAGGAAAGTAGAACTTGACGAGGTAACTGTACCTACTCCTTTATTGAGAAGTAGTACATCACAGAAAACTGTTTCTGCGACACCTACACCAATAAGTGAGGAAGCTAATGATGATGATCATGAAACTTTAGATCAAGATACTACAGAAACTCGTAGATCAACCAGAGTGAGATCCGCACCAGAGTGGTACGGTAATCCTGTTCTGGAGGTCATGATATTAGATCATGATGAACCTACGAACTATGAAGAAGCGATGGTGAGCCCAGATTCCGCAAAGTGGCTTGAAGCCATGAAATCTGAGATGGGATCCATGTATGAGAACAAAGTATGGACTTTGGTTGACTTGCCCGATGATCGGCAAACAATTGAGAATAAATGGATCTTTAAGAAGAAGACTGACGCTGATGGTAATGTTACTGTCTACAAAGCTCGACTTGTCGCAAAAGGTTTTCGACAAGTTCAAGGGATTGACTACGATGAGACTTTCTCACCCGTAGCGATGCTTAAGTCTGTCCGAATCATGTTAGCAATTGCCGCATTTTATGATTATGAAATTTGGCAGATGGATGTCAAAACTGCATTCCTGAATGGATTTCTGGAAGAAGAGTTGTATATGATGCAACCGGAAGGTTTTGTCGATCCAAAGGGAGCTAACAAAGTGTGCAAGCTCCAGCGATCCATTTATGGACTGGTGCAAGCCTCTCGGAGTTGGAATAAACGCTTTGATAGTGTGATCAAAGCATTTGGTTTTATACAGACTTTCGGAGAAGCCTGTATTTACAAGAAAGTGAGTGGGAGCTCTATAGCATTTCTGATATTATATGTGGATGACATATTACTGATTGGAAATGATATAGAATTTCTGGATAGCATAAAGGGATACTTGAATAAAAGTTTTTCAATGAAAGACCTCGGTGAAGCTGCTTACATATTAGGCATAAAGATCTATAGAGATAGATCAAGACGCTTAATTGGACTTTCACAAAGCACATACCTTGACAAGATTTTGAAGAAGTTCAAAATGGATCAAGCAAAGAAAGGGTTCTTGCCTGTGTTACAAGGTATGAGATTGAGTAAGACTCAAAGCCCGACCACTGCAGAAGATAGAGAGAAAATAAAAGATGTTCCCTATGCTTCAGCCATAGGCTCTATCATGTATGCAATGCTGTGTACCAGACCTGATGTGTGCCTTGCTATAAGTTTAGCAGGGAGGTACCAAAGTAATCCAGGAGTGGATCACTAGACAGCGGTCAAGAACATCCTGAAATACCTGAAAAGGACTAAGGATATGTTTCTCGTATATGGAGGTGACAAAGAGCTCACCGTAAGAGGTTACGTTGATGCAAGCTTTGACACTGATCTGGACGATTCTAAATCGCAAACCGGATACGTGTTTACATTAAACGGTGGAGCTGTCAGTTGGTGCAGTTCTAAACAAAGCGTCGTAGCGGGATCTACATGTGAAGCAGAATACATAGCTGCTTCGGAAGCAGCGAACGAAGGAGTCTGGATGAAGGAGTTCATATCCGATCTAGGTGTCATACCTAGTGCATCGGGTCCAATGAAAATCTTTTGTGACAATACTGGTGCTATTGCCTTGGCGAAGGAATCCAGATTTCACAAAAAGACCAAACACATCAAGAGACGCTTCAACTCCATCCGGGATTTAGTCCAGGTGGGAGACATAGAGATTTGCAAGATACATACGGATCTGAATGTTGCAGACCCGTTGACTAAGCCTCTTCCACGAGCAAAACATGATCAGCACCAAGACTCCATGGGTGTTAGAATCATTACGGTGTAATCTAGATTATTGACTCTAGTGCAAGTGGGAGACTGAAGGAAATATGCCCTAGAGGCAATAATAAAGTTATTATTTATTTCCTTAAATCATGATAAGTGTTTATTATTCATGCTAGAATTGTATTAACCGGAAACATAATACATGTGTGAATACATAGACAAACAGAGTGTCACTAGTATGCCTCTACTAGACTAGCTCGTTAATCAAAGATGGTTATGTTTCCTAACCATGAACAAAGAGTTGTTATTTGATTAACGAGGTCACATCATTAGTTGAATGATCTGATTGACATGACCTATTATATTAGCTTAGCACCCGATCGTTTAGTATGTTGCTATTGCTTTATCCATGAATTATACATGTTCCTATGACTATGAGATTATGTAACTCCCGTTTGCCGGAGGAACACTTTGGGTACTACCAAACGTCACAACGTAATTGGGTGATTATAAAGGAGTACTACAGGTGGCTCCAAAGGTAGATGTTGGGTTGGCGTATTTCGGGATTAGGATTTGTCACTCCGATTGTCGGAGAGGTATCTCTGGGCCCTCTCGGTAATGCACATCACCATAAAGCCTTGCAAGCATTGCAACGGATGAGTTAGTTGCGGGATGATGTATTACAGAACGAGTAAAGAGACTTGCCGGTAACGAGATTGAACTAGGTATTGGATACCGACGATCGAATCTCGGGCAAGTAACATACCGATGACAAAGGGAACAACGTATGTTGTTATGCGGTCTGACCGATAAAGATCTTCATAGAATATGTAGGAGCCAATATGGGCATCCAGGTCCCGCTATTGGTTATTGACCGGAGATGTGTCTCAGTCATGTCTACATTGTTCTCGAACCGTAGGGTCCGCACGCTTAACGTTACGATGACAGTTATTATGAGTATATGCATTTTGATGTACCGAAGGTTGTTCAGAGTCCCGGATGTGATCACGGACATGACGAGGAGTCTCAAAATGGTCGAGACATAAATATTGATATATTGGAAGCCTATGTTTGGACATCGGAAGTGTTCCGGGTGAAATCGGGATTTTACCGGAGTACAGGGAGGTTACGGAACCCCCCGGGAACCATATGGGCCTTAGTGGGCCTTAGTGGAAAGGTGAGAAGGCAGCCCATGGGCTGTGCGCCTCCCCCCTTCCCCTAGTCCTATTAGGACTAGGAGAGGTGGCCGGCCCCCCTTCTCTCTCCCCCCACTTGAGGATTCCTATTCCAACTAGGATTTGGGGGGGGGAGTCCTACTCCCGGTAGGAGTAGGACTCCTCCTGCGCCCTCCTCCTTGGCTGGCCAGCCCTCCCCCTTGGATCCTCTATATACGGGGGCAGGGGGCACCTCTAGATACACAAGTTGATCCTTGAGATCGTTCCTTAGCTGTGTGCGGTGCCCCCTGCCACCATAATCCACCTCGATCATACCGTTACAGGTGCTTAGGCGAAGCCCTGCGTCGGGTAGTACATCAAGATCGTCACCACGCCGTCGTGCTGACGGAACTCTTCTCGACGCTTTGCTGGATCGGAGCCGAGGATCGTCATCGAGCTGAACGTGTGCTAAGAACTCGGAGGTGCCGGAGTAACGGTGCTTGGATCGGTCGGATCGGGAAGAAGACGTACGACTACTTCCTCTACGTTGTGTCAACGCTTCCATTGCGATCTACAAGGGTACGTAGATCATACTCTCCCCTCGTTGCTATGCATCACCATGATCTTGCGTGTGCGTAGGAAAATTTTGAAATTACTACGTTCCCCAACAGGTTAGTGCTGCTCAATTCAGTCCTCTCGGCGTTGACCATCTACTGGATGACAGTGCACCACCTACCGGCCTGGGTGCGCCGCCATATTGACAAGCTTCGGCGGGCTTGGTTATGGCGTGGCCAGGAGTCGTGTCAGGGTGGCCACTACAAGGTGGCTTGGCCTCGGATATGCAGGCCTCGTGACCTCGGTGGGCTGGGCATTCTAGACCTTGATCGTTTAGGGGCTGCCTTGCAGCTGCGATGGCTGTGGTGGGAGCGCACGGCACCCAGCAAGCCCTAGATTGGGCTGCCTGTGCCCTGCAATCTGGACGAGAGGCTGCTCTTCGCCGCGGCCACTTCGGCCACTGTCAAGGATGCACGTTTGGCATCGTTTTGGATGGACAGCTGGCTGCAAGGTGAGGCCCCCTTTCGAATCGCCCCTGAGCTGTTCCAACGAGCCAGGCGCAAGCACAGAACAGTCCGGGACGCACTACACAGGGGTAGATGGGTTGCCGATCTACAAGGTCGTGTCACAAGCGAGCTGCTCCAGGATTTTGTGGCACTGTGGGTTCGGATCAGCGGCGTCAATCTCCAAGATACTGGGCCAGATGAGTTCACCTGGAAGCTTGAGCCATCTGGCGTCTACTCCACCGTGTCTGCCTACCGCATGCAGTTCGTCGGTTCAACATACTCGCCAATCATGCAAGTCGTCTGGCGTGCATGGGCGCCCGCCAAGATCAAGCTATTCTCCTGGCTCCTCTCAATAAATCGCCTACTCACTGCGGACAGGCTGATGGCCAGGCAATGGCCCAACTCCTACTTCTGTCAGCTCTGCAGGAGAAACCTCAAGACTACCAAGCATCTCTTCTCAGAATGCCCCTGGTCGCGTCAACTCTGGGGGGAGGCTGCTGTTCGCTTCCACATCCCTGGGTTCCATCCTAGTGGCTGGCGGTGTGGTGCGTCCATGGTAGACTGGCTTACCGCGCTCAGCAATGGCAGCGCTTGCCCGAAGCGGGCGCGTTCGATTGCCCTACTAATCTCCTGGTTTATTTGGCTAGAGCGCAACGGACGCATCTTCAGGGAGGTGGATCTCCCCGTTAGGACGGTTCTTCAACTAGTCAGCGACGAGCTCGCCACCTGGGCGCTGGCTGGGGGTAGTCATCTGATGCGGCGAGAGTAGCGCCATGCGGCAACCCCCTTCAGTTTTTGTTTCTTCTTCTGTTCATGGCCTTTGCCACCTCCTGTACAGTTAGCGCTCTGCCGCTGTTCCTTCTCATAATGCAAACGCAGTTCTCAAAAAAAGAATCAAGCATACTTCCTAGCCTTGTTTTGATACCAAGATATTTGTTGAACTGGTTGGAAGGAAAGAAGTGGTAGAAAGAACCCCATCAATAATTGGAAAGATGGTTAGGTAATGGAAGACTACAAGAATAAAATGGTACCCATGAAGATATACATCCTACTGGCCTACTGGGGTATCCTAGCCTGGGAAAAAGTCCCACTGAAAAACAAAAGATGACGATATAAAATACTTGCCAAAATGCCACTCTTTTACACCACTGCAAAAGGAGTAGTTTTACGTTTTGATACTGTGGGGATCTTACAAGGTAGGGGTATCTACAGGCATGCATGAAAATCAGTTTCTCATTTGAAGCACAGAACCTCAATTTCCAAATAAAATACATTTTGTCTTGAGATCTTCACTATTTTTCTGTTAGTAGATCTAGAAGGAATAATGTCGAGGCATGTAGCAGGATAGAGCAGGATCATCATCCTACCTCTTCATGGCTGTCAAATTTGTCGGGTCACTTCTTTGCAATTTGCTCGAAGAAGTCATCACTTGGGGTAACAGGAACAATATAATTTCCAAACAGAGAATCAAAGCTTTTGAAGCTTCCCAGGCATCCCTCGTGCTGTGCTTGAAGGACAGCAAATCTCTTTGCCTCTCTAACTTTGTTGAGATCCACTCTTGCTAGCGGTGTACCTGAAACCTGGAAAAGTGGTGTTAACATCAAGAAAGGATGTTAGGATAAATCAAGAAATAGGAGAGAAGGTATCAGTTGCCAATCAACGTATCAGGAATTTGAGCATACCGATGAATTGGATGATGCCACCACTTTGTCCTTATCAATAGCAGTTTGAGAAGGAGGTCTGCTCCTGTGTTCCAAAGCACAACAAACAAATATTTACCATACTAGACAAGAAAGTAAAGTGGTGACAAATTACAGTCAGCAGCAAGGCATGGCTGCTGTAGTCCACAGCAACAAAATCGCTGCTCTTAGTAACTAGTGAGTGCAAAGCAACAGTGAATTGCAATAAAGAATGGGTAAGGAGTAAGAGATCAAATGCACAATTTTCTGTATGGTACAAAATATTTTCATGGTGACTGTCAGGGCATCAAGTCATCAATTCGCACACGGTTGGTGTTATTCTCAATTCAGGCAACTTATGAGGTACTACCCTTCTAGTGCATTCAGGTTGATAATGTCATTGAACGAAACACTGACAACCAGATACAGGCACACAAGGTAAAGTACTAACTGAATAGCTAGTTTGGTGCAATGATTTAATGGCCGCAATGACTTGTAATAGCTATATACAAAGGATCTATAGAACGTGAGATTGACTGCACCACGGTTTCAATTATGGTGCATGCTTGGAGGAATAGAATGAACAAACCATGATTGAAAGAGTGATAGAACATCGTCCCAAAGAATTCACCACTGGGACATGAGAGCTACTCTTTCTGTCATCGAATTACCCACTTCCTCACTCAATTGTGGACGATACCAAACATTGCCTGAAAATTTATATGTCCAGGACAGAAATGCAAAAGGGCCCAATATTCGCCTCAATCAACAAGGACCCATGGGAATATCGAGACTTTTGCCGGAAAATAGATAAACAAGCACATTGCCACATTCCAAAGGCCCTTTCAAAGAACACCAAAACCTAACGTACAGCGATGCTCGTCGACAGGATCAGCTAGTCGGCAGGCCAGTCCCGAATCTTTACCTAAAAGAACACTACACCTGTAGCCACCCCACACCACTGGCACGCCCCACAACCAAGGTCGGAACCTTTGCGATTTCCTCCCAAAACTAAAGGACGGCGCAGCGCGATCGTGAGGGATTAGGCAAATTCCACCAGATTGGGTTGTTGGAAGCACGCGGCAATCACGCTGAGGATAATTGAAAGGGGCGCGAGGAGACGCGCGCTGGGTACCTCCGAGACGGTTCGATCTTCCGCCGCTTCGGTGCCGGCGGCTGCGCCGGCGCCGGGGAACCAAGCTCCGCTCCCTCCGCCGCCATGCCTCGACTTCCAGTCTACTTGGTGGTTCGCAGGCCTGAGCCCACAAATACTTGTTCGTCGGGCCGAAACATAAGGCCTACAAAATGAGTGTTGGGCCTTAGAAACCGCCTCTTTGATAAGTGGGGCCCAATAAATTCAGTAACACATGAGTTGCGAATGCAATGCGGCTCTCCGACAGAAAAAAGATCGAGAACATTTTTTTTTCACTCTAGATATATGTAAATTGCCTATTTTTAAAATTTGGGAAAATCAATTTCCTAACTGTTCAATCTTTTGATAAGACTAGCACAATTGCCCGTGCATTACAACGGGAGAAAAAAAAACCTCAATCTTAATAAAAATGGTTCTAGTCCCCACACAGATACACACCCGACCTTTTCAACATGGCGGAGAATTACTAATAGTATAAACCGTGAATGTGAAATATTAATAAACCTTAATTTTCCAGTTCAAGTTTAATAGTGCCAAAAATAGTTACAAAGGCATGCATTGCTTTGTACATATATTGATAGCTGTAGAGTATGTATTGCTGGTGTGGATTTTCAAGCTTAGTGCGACATCGACCGCTTCTCATCGTCTCCCTTTTCTTCAAGACGAAGGAAATATGCTCTAGAGACAATAATAAAGTTGTTATTTATATTTCCTTATATCATGATAAATGTTTATTATTCATGCTAGAATTGTATTAATCGGAAACTTAGTACATGTGTGAATATATAGACAAACAGAGTGTCACTAGTATGCCTTGATAACCCATAAGTATAGGGGATCGCAACAGTTTTCGATAAGTAAGAGTGTCGAACCCAACGAGGAGCTAAAGGCAGAACAAATATTCCCTCAAGTTCTATCGACCACCGATATAACTCTACGCACGCTTGATGTTTGCTTACCTAGAACAAGTATGAAACTAGAAGTATTTTGTAGGTGTTTTTGGATAGGTTTGCAGGATAATAAAGATTGCGTAAATAAAAAGTAGGGGCTGTTTAGGTAAAGACACAACTAGGTTAGTTTTAGTAAAGAGCTTTTTGTTACGAGAAAGTAATTTGTCCCTAGGCAATCGATAACTAGACCGGTAATTATTATTGCAATTTTATTTGAGGGAGAGGCATAAGCTAACATACTTTCTCTACTTGGATCATATGCACTTATGATTGGAACTCTAGCAAGCATCTGCAACTACTAAAGATCATTAAGATAAAACTCAACCATAACATTAAAGTATCAAGTCCTCTTTATCCCATACGCAAACAATCTACTTACTCGGGTCTGTGCTTCTATCACTCACGCCACCCACCATAAGCAAATCATGAACATATTGCAAACCCTACAGCGGGAATCCCTCACGCTTGCTCGACACGGAGAGCACCATAGGACAGCACCAATAATAAAACATGCAACTCAAACCAATCACGATCATCAAATAACCCATAGGACAAAACGGATCTACTCAAACATCATAGGATAGCCATACATCATTGGGAAATAATATATAGCGTTGAGCACCATGTTTAAGTAGAGATTACAATGGGTAAAAGAGGGGTTACACCGCTGCATAGAGGGGGGAAGAGTTGGTGATGATGGTGATGAAGTTGTTGGTGAATATTTCGGTGATGATGATGGCCCCCGGTGGCACTCCGGTGCCACCGGAAGCGAGGGGGAGAGAGCCCCTGGAACACCCACGATGCAACTATATCTCCCACGTGTCGGAGCACGACTTAGAGGCATAACCGCATTGTAGGCATGTCACAAGAGGGGTAATCTTTACACATCCCATGTACTGAATAAGAAAGAGGTACAGAGTTGGCTTACAATCGCCACTTCACACAATACATGAATATAACATTACAACATCCAGAAAACAAACAAGGTCTGACTACGGAACCAAATAATAAAAGAAGACCACCCCTAATGCTAGATCCCCGACCGCCCCGACTGGGCTCCACTACCGATCAACTGAAAACGAAACAACACAATGAACACGGTCTTCATCGAACTCCCCCTTGAGCTCGGTTGCGTCACCTGCACGGGTATCATCGGCACCTGCAAGCTGGTTTTGGAAGTATCTGTGAGTCACGGAGACTCAACAATCTCACACCCTCGCGATCAAGACTATTTAAGCTTATGGGTAGGGAAAAGGGGGTAGTGAGGTGGAGCTGCAGCAAGCACTAGCATATATGGTGGCTAACATACGCAAATGAGAGCGAGAAGAGAAGGCAAAGCACGGTCGTGAACTAGAAGTGATCCTGAAACTACTTACGTTCAAGCATAACTCCAACACCGTGTTCACTTCCCGGACTCCACCGGAAAGAGACCATCGCGGCTACACACGTGGTTGATGCATTTTAATTAAGTTAAGTTTCAAGTTCTCTACAACCGGACATTAACAAATTCCCATCTGCCCATAACCGCGGGCACGGCTTTCGAAAGTTCAAAACCCTGCAGGGGTGTCCCAACTTAGCCCATCAAAAGCTCTCACGGTTAACGAAGGATATTCCTTCTCCCAGGACGACCCGATCAGACTCGGAATCCCAGTTACAAGACATCTCGACAATGGTAAAACTAAACTAGCAAAGCCAACCGATGTGCCGATAAATCCCGATAGGAGTCGCACGTACCTCGTTCTCAGGGAAACACCGGATGAGACTAGCTATGAGTAAAACCAACTCTCAAGTTTCCCCGAGGTGGCCCCGCGGGCAGCTCAGTTCGGACCAACACTCAGAGGAGCACTGGCCCCCGGGGGGGGGGGGGGTTAAAATAAAGATGACCCTCGGGCTCCGGAAACCCAAGGGAAAAAGGCTAGGTTGTTAGTGCAAATGGTAAAACCAAGGTTGGGCCTTGCTGGAGGAGTTTTATTCAAAGCGAACTGTCAAGGGGTTCCCATTATAACCCGACCGCGTAAGGAACGCAAAATCAAGGAACATAACACCGGTATGACGAAAACTAGGGCGGCAAGAGTGGAACAAAACACCAGGCATAAGGCCGAGCCTTCCACCCTTTACCAAGTATATAGATGCATTAATTAAATAAGAGATATTGTGATATCCCAACATGTAAATCATGTTCCAACAAGGAACAAACTCCATCTTCACCTGCAACTAGCAATGCTATAAGAGGAGCTGAGCAAAGCGGTAACATAGCCAAACAACGGTTTGCTAGGACAAGGTGAGTTAGAGGCTTGACATGGCAATATGGAAGGCATGATAAGGCATGTGGCAGGTATCGTAGCATAGGCATAGCAAAAGAGTGAGCAACTAGCAAGCAAAGATAGAAGTGATTTCGAGGATATGGTCATCTTGCCTGCAAAGTTCTCCGAGAAGGCGAAAGCTTGATCCTCGAAAACGTACTCAACGGGTACCTCGAACACGAACTCATCTCCCTGCTCTACCCAAAACAAGAACACAAGCAAAGGAAACCACAATCAACCACGGGGCAATGCGCAAAAAACATGATGCAAAACATGGCATGATATGCGGGATGTGGTGTGCAATGCATATGCATACTCCGGAAGGGCAAGATAGAATCAGGCCTCAACTTGGAAAACCAAGTGCGCCGCTGGAAAGATGAGTTGATTTCGGTTGAAATCGATATAAAGATCACCGGAATCGGATGCACGGTTTGGAAATGGTAAGCAAAACAATAATAGCACAAAGCTGCGATTAACAGCACAGTGCCATCTAAATGCATCAAGAAAAATAAGCTACTGCACTCTAACATAGCAACAAAGCACAGGGCAGTGATCCACTCAAGATGCTTGACAAAATATGAACACTGAGCTACGGCTAAATCACACAATAGCAGGTTCAAACAAGCATGGCTAAAGTGCAAAAGATAATAGCATCTCAGACTTAGTGAAAATAACAACAGGTCAGGAATTAACATCAGGAAGTAAAGTTTAGAGCAAGATAACAACATGCTACAGGAACATATCATGGCAAGGCAAGGCATGGCATGAAACTACTCAAAGCATATAGCAAAAGTCCCTTACTGACCATAAGCCAAAAGGGATCAGAAGATACAATGGCAACCATGTAAACATAGCAAGTTTCGTAACAAATTCAGACTTAGCAGAAAATTAGACATGGCATAAACAGAATTACGTAGGCATGTTTACGAGCTCGATGCAATCACCACAAGGCATTGCATGACAAACTAAGCATACACCCAGCAAGAAGACATGATCAATAAGCTAACCATGGCAAGAACAATCACATAGCATGCATGGATCAACTACAACAACCTCGGCAAAATTGCTTAACACGTAAACAATCTGCCAGGAACATTTTATAGCAAAAGTAGAGTAGGATTGAGTCATGCTAGGGTGCTACATAATTGCAAACAAATACATGGATTGATAGAGCATAACAATATCTCAAAATCATCCTTACTGAACATGCTCAAAAGAGGCATGGATCACTCTGTAGCAACAAGAATACATGGCATAAAAATATCATCAGGGAAAATGACACAGAAGAATTCTAAATCCCTGAAATCAGCAACATCACGAGAGCTACTTTGCATGCTTGTGCTAGTCACCACATTGATCACAAAAATACATGGCATACACCCCTTGTGAAGATGGCATGGCACACTTCAAAACACATGTAGGGCTCAAGTTCATAGGATGCACACAGCAATCATGGCAAAAATGACAAATGTCCAACTACTGATAAGAAACTGAAACTAATAGAAACTAGCACTCTTCCAACAACATTTAGGGCATCAAGATGAGCTCAAATAAACATTATGCAATGAGATGAAATGAAGTACTCGTCAAGACGAACAATTTGATATGCTACACGCTCGAAACGGAGCCACGGATTATGAGTTATGATGCAATGAAAAATGCACAAAATTACTGGAAATTAGGGCAAAAGTCAACCGAGGTCTCTAGATCCAGATCTGCACGCTTCCTGAGGCGCTCGCCGGAGCACTGTTCACCGGAGTTGGAGTCGCCGGCCGGAGGCGTCGAGCTCGCCGGAGAGAGGGGCAGCTTGCCGGAATCGGGGACGGAGCGGAGGGCGGCGGCCGGAGTCGGAGGAGGCGCGGGGCGGCGAGACGCGGCGTCGGCGAGCCGGTGCGGCAAGGCGGTGGCTGGCCGGCGACGAGGCGGAGCGGCGAGGGCGGCGAGTCAGCGCGCGGGCGGCGGGGTAGCGCGGGAGGCGCGGGCGGCGATGGATCTGCGGCGCGAGGCGCGATCAAGGGCCGTGCGTGGGCTCGGCGGGCCCGACGCGAGAGAGTGCGTGCCACGGGCGGGAAGCGGAAGTCGTCCGGCGGACCGAACGTGTCCGGCGCGCAGAAGGACGAGGGACTAGGGTTAGGGATATGGATCCGGAAATTTTCGGAGGAGAGGCTATATTATAGGTAGAGGGAGCTAGGAGGCTCCAAATTGAGCGGTTTTCGGCCACGCGATCGTGATCGAACGACCTAGATGATGGAGGGGTTTAGGTGGGTTTTGGGCCACTTTGGAGGGGTGTTGGGCTGCAACACACACGAGGCCTTTTCGCCCTCGGTTAACCGTTGGAGTATCAAACGAAGTCCAAATGGCACGAAACTTGACAGGCGGTCTACCGGTAGTAAACCAAGCCACTTGACAAGTCTCGGTCCAATCAAAAAAAGTTTAACACCCGCACACGAAAAGAGGTAGAAAGGGACACCGGAGGACATAGGAGCGCCGGAATGCAAAACGGACAACGGGGAAAATGCTTGGGTGCATGAGATGAACACGTATGCAAATGCGATGCACATGATGACATGATATGAGATGCATGACAAAGACAAAACAACACGAAGACAAAAATCCGACAATGAGGAAATATCACAACTTAGTGCCGAAAATGGCAAGAGTTGGAATACAAATATGGCAGGTTACATACGGGGTGTTACAACCACGGCGGACAGTAACTGGTAAGGAAGTGATGGCATCCCGCCACACCGCGTTCCTCGCCGCCCGCGACCGCACACATGGTAAGGAAGCCATGGCATCTCGCCGCACCGAGTTCATCGCCGGCGGCGGCCAGACAGTTACATGGGAGGGCTTTGAGGCTGCCATGGCCGAATGGGTGGTGGATCTAGAGGTGGCTAAAGCCGCGAAGAAGGAGTGGAAAAGGCAGAAAGTAGTCAAGAAAAGAGAGTCCCGCCGCCGCAAGAAAAAAGAGGCCGCACTCCCTGGTGAGGAGAGCTTGGTGGATATCGAAGCACGGTGGGCTGCCACGTACAAGGCCAGGAAGGAGAACGCCGGCGTTTGGCCAGCATGCCCTGATGGCAGCATGTGAGAAGTAGTTTAAATTTGTAGTATTAGAGAAAATTACCAGTAGTACTTTAAGTTTGTAGTATTAACATACAATGTTGGTAAGAGCATCCTTTGAGGCCTTTGAGCGTTATTAGCATGTGTGCCCGTGTGTGTCTTTTTGCGCTAATCATTAGAAGATCACAAAACACACGATTTCTATGCCGTACCCGTATGCGTTTTGTGCGTTAATAACCCATAAGTCAGTTACCTGTGCGATATTATCTAATAAACCAGGTGTACCATTGACCGAAAAAAATCAAGTACATGTGTACATTTTTTTGGAGACGGGATCTGCAAACTTCCTTTTTTCTCGCACACGAGTATTTTACGTGCTTCATCAAGGTTGTGTGTTTCCTCCGCCGAAGTTTCAAATTTCGCACCAAAAATTTCATTAGGCGCATGATTTCAGAATTTATTCCTCCAACCACATCCCCTTCCCCTCAGTATCCCCCCTCCCTCGCGCCTCCCCCTACCGGCATCTCAAACCGCGGCCGCCGCAACCATAGCTTCAACCACATCTATGTTTTTCTTGGATCATGTCAGGTAACCCACCGATCTCTATCACGTCCCCGCCTGATTGCTTAAATGGCTCCTGCGAAACATCCTCGTGCCTCCAAATCCCCCCGCCTAGAGCTGATGGCGGTCCAAGGCGTGATGGCCGCTGTGCGTGTTGACCCAGAGGAACGCCTCGCCTCCGCCGCCGCCGCCGACATGGTGCAGGCTCTGGCCCAGATGAAGTCACCGAGTGACTACCCCCAGGACTTAACAAGTAAGATCTGACCAGCTAAATCTTACCAATACCACTTGAACGGCTATGATTTGTATGGCTGATGTATTAAGCATGTCCGTGCCTTGTTTATTTCGGTACTACACACTGTGTGATGTTCAAATATTACCGTGTCTAGCTCAATTTCACCAATACCAGCAACAAACTTACAATACATGACTCAGGATATCACTAGAGATGCTACCCATTTGCTATTTTTAGTGTATGCTAACCCTGTTGCACTTAACATGGCTGTCCATGTACTTATGTAGGGTCATAACGGCCGATGCTTTTGTTTGCTATCGAGGTGAGCTGCATCCCATGTCTTACAATATTTCACATAATATGTGCAATTGCAGTTTAACTTCTACCCATTTACTGGTTGCGTGTAGGTACACATGTTAGTGGCACTGATCCACGCTTCGACCTGGAGGAATAGCTCGACTCCGCCGTCGCTGACTTTGGGCGAGCTCTGGCCAAGATGAAGTGCCCCAGCAACTACCTCTCAGGACATACCAAGTATGTACTCACCAGTTCAATCTTACCAATACCAGTTGCAATTAATGACTATGTTTTGTACGGTCGATGTATTAAGCATGTTCTAGTAAACATGCCTAACACATTTTTGCTACTTTCCCTACCTTTTTATAGACATCTGGGCCATTCTCTGCTCTGGTAGCACCTTCCTTGTCATGTTTAACTATGCCAATTGCATTTTTATCAATATCGGTTTCAATGTCTAGTAAGCATGTTGCAATTAATAGTTGAATCCATTTTTAAACAGTTGCATTTCAATGGCTACAAACTTACAAAACATGACTTAGGATGTTGTTAAGCCTGTTGTAATTAATAGTTGCATCCATTTTTTAATCCGTCCCTTTGCTACTGTGCTACTCTTTCCAAATGAAGATATCACTACAGATGCTGCCGTTTTATTAGCATTTGCTATTTTTGGTGGATGTTAACCCTGTTGTAGTTAGCATTGGCTTTCCATGTACTACAACAGGGCTACAATGGGCGATGTTGTTATTTGCCGTCGAGGTTAGCTGCATCCCATGTCTTATACACCATCTATTCCTAAATATAAGTATTTTTAGAGATTCCATTATAGACTACATAAGGAGCAAAATGAGTGAATCTAGATTCTAATCTATACATCCGTATGTAGTTCATATTGAAATCTCAAAAAAATACTTGTACTTAGCAACATAGGTAGTTGTATTTTACATCATTTGTGCAACCTCAGTTTAGCACGTAACATTCACTGGTTGCTTGTAGGTACATATATGAGGGGTACTGATCCACGCTTCGATCCCTTTTACGTATGGGGCAATGAGATATTCATGAACAAGCATCAAGTGAGGAAACTAAGAAAGATTGTTAGGTGAAACAACCGGGTGATAGGAATTAAGCTCTTTATTTACAGTTTGTCAAAGACAACAGTGAACTTTAGGATGTTAAGTAATGTGTTGCCTTTTCCCATGCCCACAACAAGTTACTCTATTAGACCTCAGTATCTGATATTTTTCTCTTTTCAGTGGTTTCCGAAGCTATTTACTGATGATTACCTTGCAAACTACATGACCAGAGTGGAGGCAACTAAGGTTAAAGTATATAATTCATGCTACCATGATAATGCTCTAGAAGTCTTCCTGAAGGCGGTGAAGGATGGGCGGGCGATCGTCATAAGGGGTTGGGCAAAAGTGGTTCATGCCTATGGCATGCAGGAAGGCACATTATGGGCATTCCGCTTCTTCAACACCGTCGGTAGTCAAAATGATTTACACTTGTCTCTTCACCTTTACCGCCTTTAAATACTACGGTTCATCATAGTTAATTGCTGCCTAATCCTGTAATTACTGAACATACTGTACTGGCAATTTTATTTATGGATTCGTAGTTGAACCATTGTGGTGAGAATTTGAATTGCACGTTTCGTATTTCAAAATTTCCAATTAGAATAATAAATTTCAGGCAAAAATAAAAATAGAACAGACAGTCATGGACCTTTGCAAACGATTCTAGCAGTAAAAGCGCTTGCGATGGATAGCCCAATGCCGCACAGTTTTCTACATCAAATTGTGTGTGATGTAGTTAATGAAAGCAAATAGTTCACCAAGGCAGAGCGTGTGTGTCAGGACCCCGATTCTAAGTCACATCGATCTAGCCTGTAACACCTCATATCACTTTGCAGCCTCACGCACGGTATTTGTAACACCCCCGGATGTAATTTACCTTATCTTTACTCCAACTCTTGCCGTTTCCGGCGCTAAGTTATTTTATTTTTCTCAGGTTCGGGTTTTTGCCTCCGTGTGTTGTTTCCTTTGTCATGCATCTCATATCATGTCATCATGTGCATTGCATTTGCATACGTGTTCGTCTCATGCATCCAAGCATTTTTCCCGTTGCCCATTTTGCATTCCGGCGCTCCTATCTCCTCCGGTGGCCCTTTCTACCTCTTTTCGTGAGTGGGGGTTAAACAATTCCAGATTAGACCGAGACTTGCCATGCGGCCTTGGTTTACTACCGGTAGACCTCCTGTCAAGTTTCGTGCCATTTGGACTTCGTTTGATACTTCGTGAAGGAAATATGCCCTAGAGGCAATAATAAAGTTATTATTTATTTCCTTAAATCATGATAAGTGTTTATTATTCATGCTAGAATTGTATTATCCGGAAACATAATACTTGTGTGAATACATAGACAAACTAAACGTCACTAGTATGCCTCTACTTGACTAGCTCGTTAATCAAAGATGGTTATGTTTCCTAACCATAGACATGTGTTGTCATTTGATTAACGGGATCACATTATTAGGAGAATGATGTGATTGACATGACCCATTCCATTAGCTTAGCACCCGATCATTTAGTATGTTGCTATTGCTTTCTTCATGACTTATACATGTTCCTATAACTATGAGATTATGCAACTCCCGTTTGCCGGAGGAACACTTTGTGTGCTACCAAACGTCACAACGTAACTGGGTGATTATAAAGGAGCTCTACAGGTGTCTCCAAAGGTAAATGTTGGGTTGGCATATTTCGAGATTAGGATTTGTCACTCCGATTGTCGGAGAGGTATCTCTGGGCCCACTCGGTAATGCACATCACATAAGCCTTGCAAGCATTGCAACTAATGAGTTAGTTGCGAGATGATGTATTACGAAACGAGTAAAGAGACTTGCCGGTAACGAGATTGAACTAGGTATTGAGATACCGACGATCGAATCTCGGGCAAGTAACATACCGATGACAAAAGGGAACAACGTATGTTGTTATGCGGTCTGACCGATAAAGATCTTCGTAGAATATGTGGGAGCCAATATGAGCATCCAGGTTCCGCTATTGGTTATTGACCGGAGACATGTCTCGGTCATGTCTACATTGTTCTCGAACCCGTAGGGTCCGCACGCTTAAGGTTTCGATGATAGTTATATTATGAGTTTATGAGTTTTGATGTACCGAAGTTAGTTCGGAGTCCCGGATGTGATCATGGACATGACGAGGAGTCTCGAAATGGTCGAGACATAAAGATTGATATATTGGACGGCTATATTCGGACACCGGAAGTGTTCCGGATGATTTCGGAGAAAACCGGAGTGCTAGAGGGTTACCAGAACCCCCCCGGGAGAAGTAATGGGCCTCATGGGCCCTAGTGGAGAGAGAGAGAGGGGCGGCAAGGGTGGGCCACACGCCCCCTCCCCCTCTGGTCTGAATTGGACTAGGAGAGGGGGGCGGCGCCCCCCTTTCCTCCTCCCTCTCCCCCTTCCTTTCCCCCTCCTAGTAGGAGTAGGAAAGAGGGGAGTCCTACTCCTACTAGGAGGAGGACTCCTCCTCCTTGGCGCGCCCTAGGGCCGGCCGGCCTCCTCCCCTTGCTCCTTTATATACGGGGGCAGCGGGCACCCCTAGACACACAAGTTGATCCACGTGATCGTTTTCTTAGCCGTGTGCAGTGCCCCCTTCCACCATACTCCTCGATAATATTATAGCGGTGCTTAGGCGAAGCCCTGCGACGGTAGAACATCAAGATCGTCACCATGCCGTCATGCTGACAGAACTCTTCCCCGACACTTTGCTGGATCGGAGTCCGGGGATCATCATCGAGCTGAACGTGTGCTAAAACTCGGAGGTGCCGTAGTTTCGGTGCTTGATCGGTCGGGCCGTGAAGACGTATAACTACATCAACCACGTTGTCATAACGCTTCTGCTGTCAGTCTACGAGGGTACGTAGATCACACTCTCCCCTCTCGTTGCTATGCATCACCATGATCTTGCGTGTGCGTAGGAATTTTTTTGAAATTACTACGTTTTCCAACAGTGGCATCCGAGCCTAGGTTTTATGTGTTGATGTTATATGCACGAGTAGAACACAAGTGAGTTGTGGGCGATATAAGTCATATTGCTTACCAGCATGTCATACTTTGGTTCGGTGGTATTGTTGGATGAAGCGGCCCGGACCGACATTACGCGTACGCTTACGCGAGACTGGTTCTACCGACGTGCTTTGCACACAGGTGGCTGGCGGGTGCCAGTTTCTCCAACTTTAGTTGAACTGAGTGTGGCTACGCCCAGTCCTTGCGAAGATTAAAACAGCACCAACTTGACAAACTATCGTTCTGGTTTTGATACGTAGGTAAGATTGGTTCTTGCTTAAGCCCGTAGAAGCCACGTAAAACTTGCAACAACAAAGTAGAAGACGTCTAACTTGTTTTTGCAGGGCATGTTGTGATGTGATATGGTCAAGACATGATGCTAAATTTTATTGTATGAGATGATCATGTTTTGTAACCGAGTTATCGGCAACTGGCAGGAGCCATATGGTTGTCGCTTTATTGTATGCAGTGCAATTACGTTGAATGCTTTACTTTATCACTAAGCGATAGTGATAGTCGTGGAAGCATAAGATTGGCGAGACGACAACGATGCTACGATGATGATCAAGGTGTCGCGCCAGTGACAATGGTGATCATGACGGTGCTTCGAAGATGGAGATCACAAGCACAAGATGATGATGGCCATATCATATCACTTATATTGATTGCATGTGATGTTTATCTTTTATGCATCTTATCTTGCTTTATTTGACGGTAGCATTTTAAGATGATCTCTCACTAATTATCAAGAAGTGTTCTCCCTACGTATGCACCATTGCGAAAGTTCTTCGTGCTGAGACACCACGCGATGATCGGGTGTGATAGGCTCTACGTTCAAATACAATGGGTGCAAAACAGTTGCACACGCAGAATACTCAGGTTATACTTGACGAGCCAAGCACATACAGATATGGCCTCGGAACATGGAGACCGAAAGGTCGAGCGTGAATCATATAGTAGATATGATCAACATAGTGATGTTCACCAATGAAACTACTCCATCTCACGTGATGATCGGACATGGTTTAGTTGATTTGGATCACGTAATCACTTAGAGGATTAGAGGGATGTCTATCTAAGTGGGAGTTCTTTAGTAATATGATTAATTGAACTTAAATTTATCATGAACTTAGTACCTGATAGTATCTTGCTTGTTTACGTTTGATTGTAGATAGATGGCCCGTGCTGTTGTTCCGTTGAATTTTAATGCGTTCCTTGAGAAAGCAAAGTTGAAAGATGATGGTAGCAATTACACGGACTGGGTCCGTAACTTGAGGGTTATCCTCATTGTTGCACAGAAGAATTACGTCCTGGAAGCACCGCTGGGTGCCAGGCCTGCTACTGGAGCAACACCAGATGTTATGAACGTCTGGCAGAGCAAAGCTGATGACTACTCGATAGTTCAGTGTGCCATGCTTTACGACTTAGAATCGGGACTTCAACGATGTTTTGAATGTCATGGAGCATATGAGATGTTCCAGGAGTTGAAGTTAATATTTCAAGCAAATGCCCGGATTGAGAGATATGAAGTCTCCAATAAGTTCTATAGCTGCAAGATGGAGGAGAACAGTTCTGTCAGTGAGCATATACTCAAAATGTCTGGGTATAATAATCACTTGATTCAATTGGGAGTTAATCTTCCAGATGATTGCGTCATTGACAGAATTCTCCAATCACTGCCACCTACCTACAAGAGCTTCGTGATGAACTATAATATGCAAGGGATGAATAAGACTATTCCCGAGCTCTTCGCAATGCTGAAAGCTGCGGAGGTAGAAATCAAGAAGGAGCATCAAGTGTTGATGGTCAACAAGACCACTAGTTTCAAGAAAAAGGGCAAAGGGAAGAAGAAGGGGAACTTCAAGAAGAACGGCAAGCAAGTTGCTGCTCAGGAGAAGAAACCCAAGTCTGGACCTAAGCCTGAAACTAAGTGCTTCTACTGCAAGCAGACTGGTCACTGGAAGCGGAACTGCCCCAAGTATTTGGCGGATAAGAAGGATGGCAAGGTGAACAAAGGTATATGCGATATACATGTTATTGATGTGTACCTTACTAATGCTCGCAATAGCACCTGGGTATTTGATACTGGTTCTGTTGCTAACATTTTCAACTCGAAACAGGGACTATGGATTAAGCGAAGATTGGATAAGGACGAGGTGACGATGCGCGTAGGAAATGGTTCCAAAGTCGATGTGATCGCGGTCGGCACGCTACCTCTACATCTACCTTCAGGATTAGTATTAGACCTAAATAATTGTTATTTGGTGCCAGCGTTGAGCATGAACATTATATCTAGATCTTGTTTGATGCGAGACGGTTATTCATTTAAATCAGTGAATAATGGTTGTTCTATTTATATGAGTAATATTTTTTATGGTCATGCACCCATGAAGAATGGTCTATTCTTATTAAATCTCGATAGTAGTGACACACATATTCATAATGTTGAAGCCAAAAGATGCAGAGTTGATAATGATAGTGCAACTTATTTGTGGCACTGCCGTTTAGGTCATATCGGCATAAAGCGCATAAAGAAACTCCATACTGATGGACTTTTGGAACCACTTGATTATGAATCACTTGGTACTTGCGAAACGTGCCTTATGGGTAAGATGATAAAAACATCGTTCTCCGGTACTATGGAGAGAGCAACAGATTTGTTGGAAATCATACATACAGATGTATGTGGTCCTATGAATGTTGAGGCTCGTGGCAGATATCGTTATTTTCTCACTTTCACAGATGACTTAAGCAGATATGGGTATATCTACTTAATGAAACATAAGTCTGAAACATTTGAAAAGTTCAAAGAATTTCAGAGTGAAGTTGAAAATCATCGTAACAAGAAAATAAAATTCCTACGATCTGATCGTGGAGGAGAATATTTGAGTTACGAGTTTGGTGTACATTTGAAACAATGCGGGATAGTTTCGCAACTCACGCCACCCGGAACACCACAGCGTAATGGTGTGTCCGAACGTCGTAATCGTACTTTACTTGATATGGTGCGACCTATGATGTCTCTTACTGATTTACCGCTATCATTTTGGGGTTATGCTCTAGAGACAGTCGCATTCACGTTAAATGGGGCACCATCAAAATCCGTTGAGACAACGCCTTATGAACTGTGGTTTGGCAAGAAACCAAAGTTGTCGTTTCTGAAAGTTTGGGGCTGCGATGCTTATGTGAAAAAGCTTCAACCTGATAAGCTCGAACCCAAATCGGAGAAATGTGTCTTCATAGGATATCCAAAGGAAACTATTGGATACACCTTCTATCACAGATCCGAAGGCAAGACTTTTGTTGCTAAATTCGGAAACTTTCTAGAGAAGGAGTTTCTCTCGAAAAAAGTGAGTGGGAGGAAAGTAGAACTTGATGAGGTAACTGTACCTGCTCCCTTATTGGAAAGTAGTACATCACAGAAACCGGTTTCTGTGACACCTACACCAATTAGTGAGGAAGCTAATGATGATGATCATGAAACTTCAGAACAAGATACTACTGAACCTCGTAGATCAACCAGAGTAAGATCCGCACTAGAGTGGTACGGTAATCCTGTTCTGGAAGTCATGCTACTAGATCATGATGAACCTACGAACTATGGAGAAGCGACGGTGAGCCCAGATTCTGCAAAATGGCTTGAAGCCATGAAATCTGAGATGGGATCCATGTATGAGAACAAAGTGTGGACTTTGGTTGACTTGCCCAAAGATCGGCAAGTAATTGAGAATAAATGGATCTTCAAGAAGAAGACTGACGCTGATGGTAATGTTACTGTCTACAAAGCTCGACTTGTCACAAAAGGTTTTCGACAAGTTCAAGGGATTGACTACGATGAGACCTTCTCACCCATAGCGATGCTTAAGTCTGTCCGAATCATGTTAGCAATTGCCGCATTTTATAATTATGAAATTTGGCAGATGGATGTCAAAACTGCATTCCTGAATGGATTTCTGGAAGAAGAGTTGTATATGATGCAACCGGAAGGTTTTGTCGATCCAAAGGGTGCTAACAAAGTGTGCAAGCTCCAGCGATCCATTTATGGACTGGTGCAAGCTTCTCGTAGTTGGAATAAACGCTTTGATAGTGTGATCAAAGCATTTGGTTTTGTACAGACTTTTGGAGAAGCCTGTATTTACAAGAAGTGAGTGGGAGCTCTGTAGCATTTCTGATATTATATGTAGATGACATATTACTAATCGGAAATGATATAGAATTTCTGGATAGCATAAAGGGATACTTGAATAAGAGTTTTTTCAATGAAAGACCTTGGTGAAGCTGCTTACATATTGGGCATTAAGATCTATAGAGATAGATCAAGACGCTTAATTGGACTTTCACAAAGCACACACCTTGACAAAATTTTGAAGAAGTTCAAAATGGATCAAGCAAAGAAAGGATTCTTGCCTGTGTTACAAGGTGTGAAATTGAGTAAGACTCAATGCCCGACCAATGCAGAAGATAGAGAGAAAATGAAAGATGTTCCCTATGCTTCAGCCATAGGATCTATCATGTATGAAATGTTGTGTACCAGACCTGATGTGTGTCTTGCTATAAGTCTAGCAGGGAGGTACCAAAGTAATCCAGGAATGGATCACTGGACAGCGGTCAAGAACATCCTGAAATACCTGAAAAGGACTAAGGATATGTTTCTCATATATGGAGGTGACAAAGAGCTCATCGTAAATGGTTACGTTGATGCAAGCTTTGACACTGATCTGGACGATTCTAAATTGCAAACCGGATACGTGTTTACATTAAACGGTGCAGCTGTTAGTTGGTGCAGTTCTAAACAGAGCGTTGTGGCAGGATCTACATGTGAAGCGGAGTACATAGCTGCTTCGGAAGCAGCAAACGAAGGAGTTTGGATGAAGGAGTTCATATCCGATCTAGGTGTCATACCTAGTGCATCGGGTCCAATGAAAATCTTTTGTGACAATACTGGTGCAATTGCCTTGGCAAAGGAATCCAGATTTCACAAGAGAACCAAGCACATCAAGAGACGCTTCAATTCCATCCGGGATCTAGTCCAGTTGGGAGACATAGAGATTTGCAAGATACATACAGATCTGAATGTTGCAGACCCATTGACTAAGCCTCTTCCACGAGCAAAACATGATCAGCACCAAAGCTCCATGGGTGTTAGAATCATTACTGTGTAATCTAGATTATTGACTCTAGTGCAAGTGGGAGACTGAAGGAAATATGCCCTAGAGGCAATAATAATGTTATTATTTTATTTCCTTATATCATGATAAATGTTTATTATTCATGCTAGAATTGTATTATCCGGAAACATAATACTTGTGTGAATACATAGACAAACTAAACGTCACTAGTATGCCTCTACTTGACTAGCTCGTTAATCAAAGATGGTTATGTTTCCTAACCATAGACATGTGTTGTCATTTGATTAACGGGATCACATTATTAGGAGAATGATGTGATTGACATGACCCATTCCATTAGCTTAGCACCCGATCATTTAGTATGTTGCTATTGCTTTCTTCATGACTTAT